>NC_058083.1:533013860-533313860 GCF_014858855.1 Bufo gargarizans | reverse complement strand
TCAAAGAGTTTTCTTTATTTTCATGACTATGAAAATTGTAGATTCACACTGAAGGCATCAAAACTATGAATTAACACATATGGAATTATATACATAACAAAAAAGTGTGAAACAACTGAAAATATGTCATATTCTAGGTTCTTCAAAGTAGCCACCTTTTGCTTTGATTACTGCTTTGCACACTCTTGGCATTCTCTTGATGAGCTTCAAGAGGTAGTCACCTGAAATGGTCTTCACTTCACAGGTGTGCCCTGTCAGGTTTAATAAGTGGGATTTCTTGCCTTATAAATGGGGATACAACATCCAGTCCTATATTAATTGTAATACCAAACACGTGGTGTATCTTATTACATGTACAATTTGTTCTTTGTTGTATGTGGGCTGCACCACCACCTCTCTAAAAAATCGGATTCGCAGACACATTTCCGATGTGCCCCATTATAAGGACCGGAATGTCTCCGCGGTCAGCCTGCATTTTGCAGTGGCACATGCTGGTGATGTATCCCACTTACAAGTTAAGGGCATAGAAAGAGTTTTTCTGCCGCCTAGGGGGGGAGATCACAGGAGGAAACTCCTTAACAGGGAGACCTTCTGGATCTTCCAGCTAGAATCTCGCCAGCCCTGTGGGTTGAATAGACGTCATGATCTCATTCTACAGTATTAATTTGGGACCGTGTCGTCTTTTCTATTACACATATGCTTTGCCATCAGTATCTTTGCTCTCTTTGTATTTGTATTTTTATTTAATATAATGATCACTGTTTTAGTGATTTAATTTACCTGTATGTAAGGTTTCTTTTCCCCTTTTCTTTCCTTTTTGCTGGTGTTTGGCCTTGATTAAAAAGGGTTTTCTTCTGTGTCATGTGCTTTGGAACGCCCCCTTGGGTCTCCACCTCCCAGGTGATACCTATCAGCCTGGGGTTAGTTTGTGCTACTTAAGAGGGAGCTCCCATTTCATAAACAGGTTTGTCATGAGGAAGGACCCATATTTCTCTGAGGTCTGAAACGCGTTGACTGTTTTTTGTACACCTGTATGGATTTTAAACTTGTTGGATTAAAGTTTCTCATTTTTTCACCGGAGAGAGCTGGATGTTCTTCTCTTTCTTATTGTATATACCGCACCCAGGAGCGGCATCCGTGCACCTCTGGTGATTCTACTATTGCAGGTGAGAGCTGCCTTACGTTTTTTATAAATGGGGTTGGGACCATCAGTTGCGTTGTGGAGAAGTCAGGTGGATACATAGCTGATAGTCCTACTGAATAGACTGTTAGAATTTGTATTATGGCAAGAAAAAAGCAGCTAAGTAAAGAAAAACGAGTGGCCATCATTACTTTAAGAAATGAAGGTCAGTCAGTCTGAAAAATTGGGAAAACTTTGAAAGTGTCCCCAAGTGCAGTCACAAAAACCATCAAGCGCTACAAAGAAACTGGCTCACATGCAGACCGCCCCAGGAAAGGAAGACCAAGAGTCACCTCTGCTGCGGAGGATAAGTTCATCCGAGTCACCAGCCTCAGAAATCTCAGGTTAACAGCAGCTCAGATTAGAGACCAGGTCAATGCCACACAGAGTTCTAGCAGCAGACACATCTCTAGAACAACTGTTAAGAGGAGACTGTGTGAATCAGGCCTTCATGGTAGAATATCTGCTAGGAAACCACTGCTAAGGACAGGCAACAAGCAGAAGAGACTTGTTTGGGCTAAAGAACACAAGGAATGGACATTGGACCAGTGGAAATCTGTGCTTTGGTCTGATGATTCCAAATTTGAGATCTTTGGTTCCAACCACCGTGTCTTTGTGCGACGCAGAAAAGGTGAATGAATGGACTCTACATGCCTGGTTCCCATTGTGAAGCATGGAGGAGGAGGTGTGATGGTGTGGGGGTGCTTTGCTGGTGACACTGTAGGGGATTTATTCAAAATTGAAGGCATACTGAACCAGCATGGCTACCACAGCATCTTGCAGCGGCATGCTATTCCATCCAGTTTGCATTTAGTTGGACCATCATTTATTTTTCAACAGGACAATGACCCCAAACACACGTCCAGGCTGTGTAAGGGCTATTTGACCATGAAGGAGAGTGATTGGGTGCTGCGCCAGATGACCTGGCCTCCACAGTCACCTGACCTGAACCCAATCGAGATGGTTTGGGGTGAGCTGGACCGCAGAGTGAAGGCAAAAGGGCCAAGTGCTAAGCATCTCTGGGAACTCCTTCAAGACTGTTGGAAGATCATTTCAGGTGACTACCTCTTGAAGCTCATCAAGAGAATGCCAAGAGTGTGCAAAGCAGTAATCAAAGAAAAAGGTGGCTACTTTGAAGAACCTAGAATATGACATATTTTCAGTTGTTTCACACTTTTTTGTTATGTATATAATTCCACATGTGTTAATTCATAGTTTTGATGCCTTCAGTGTGAATTTACAATTTTCATAGTCATGAAAATAAAGAAAACTCTTTGAATGAGAAAGTGTGTCCAAACATTTGGTCTGTACTGTATGTGACTCAATCCTTATGCCTGCCTCTCATTACTGATTACCACAGGACTGTACTGGTAGAGAGTATGTCAGAGAAGTACAAGGCTCAGCATGTCCAGCCTCAGCAGCCTGTCATTACTGATTAACAGAGGACAGTACAGGGAAGGAGTATAAGGGCAGAGAACCACAAGGCTCAGCATGTCCAGCCTGTCATTACTGATTACCAGAGGACAGTACTGGGAAGGTGTATAAGGGCAGAGATCTACAAAGCTCAGCATGTCCAGCCTGTCGTTACTGATTACCAGAGGACAGTACAGGGAAGGCGTGATTTTGTGGGAGTTATGGCAGGTGGCTGAGTGTGGTTTGAAGCAGAGATACTTGAAAGTTAAGTTTTTGCATTTTAGTACTGCCATTTAAACCCATTTTTTTCTCTGCTTGATTAAAGGGAGTGGCCTGGGCAACCAGGTGCTATAAATGGAACCACTAGACTCTCTAGAGCTTTGCTCTTCCTGAGGCATGCTCTACTAAGTGGCTTCTTATTAAGTGGAGTTAAAAAGGAGTTGGAAACTAAGGTTGGATATAATTTCCTTGTGTGTTCTTGGCTTAATTCTAAATAGTCCTTCAACTACAGCAGACAGGGTGTAATTCTAAATCATATTTACTGTTTTACTATTTTACTGTTGTAGTCCCCATTTAGCATGTGTTGCACAATTGACAACGCAGTCCAGTGCACATCTTGCATGATGTATGCAGTCCTGGAACAGCCGTTCGAGGGTGTATATCTTTGTTCAAGATGTGAGCAAATTACCCGTTTGGAATCGCAAATCGAGTCTCTAAACGGGCAAGTTGCACTGAGAGGCATTGACAATTTGCAAAAGAGTTTGCTTCTAACTGGTCAAGCGCTCTTTGGGGTAGATGTGGGGGAGGGTGACAGAGAGGAGGCTGAGGAAAGTGAGGGAGCTAGCTGGGTAACAGTTAGAAAGCGGGGTAGAGGGAAGAGTTCCAGGGAGGCTAGCCCTGATCTGACACACCCCAACAAGTTTGCACGTTTGGCAGATGAGGGGGATGTCAGTCCAGGGACGGCACTGCTGCAGCCGGACACTTCTTCTGCCAGTCAGGGGAATGTCAGCTCCAGTAAGCAGGGAACCAGGAGAGCAGGGCAGGCCAGACGGGTGCTGGTAGTGGGAGACTCCATTATTAGGGGAACAGATAGGGAAATCTGTCACAAAGACCGTGATCGCCGAACAGTGTGCTGTCTTCCTGGCGCTAGAGTTCGACACATCGCGGATCAGATTACTGGGAGGGGCTGGAGAAGATCCAGTGGTCATGGTCCATATCGGCACCAATGACAAAGTTAGAGGAAGGTGGAGAGTCCTTAAAAATGATTTCAGGGATTTAGGTCAAAAGCTTAGGGCAAGGACCTCAAAGGTAGTATTTTCCGAAATACTGCCTATACCACGAGCCACACAAGAAAGGCAGCGGGAGATTAGGGAGATTAACAAGTGGCTTAAGAACTGGTGTAGGAAGGAGGGGTTTGGGTTCCTGGAGAACTGTTTTTCCTTGAAACAGCCTTTTTATTGTCACTTTACTAAGGTGTGAATAAAACACTGCACTGTTTAAGTTAAAGGCGTTGTCATTGCCTCTGTACTGCGTCCGCAAGCCTGTCTACTAGAGAAAATCCCCACAGTACTGAAATAGGCCACTAAACACTTTTGCCACAAATAACTGCACCAGTAAAGTGTGTATATATATTTATATCCAATATATATCCTTGCCTGTGAAGCCATGTTTATGCAACGCAATGATGGCTGCACGCGTTTCTTTGCAGGTCACCATGGTTAACAATGGAAGAACAATGATTTCAAGCATCACCCTCCTTTTAACAGGTCAAGTCTGCCATTTTAACCCAATCAGCCTGACATAATGATCTCCAGCCTTGTGCTCGTCAACATTCTCACCTGAGTTAACAAGACGATTACTGAAATGATCTCAGCAGGTCCTTTAATGACAGCTATGAAATGCAGTGGAAAGTTTTTTTGGGATTAAGTTAATTTTCATGGCAAAGAAGGACTATGCAATTCATCTGATCACTCTTCATAACATTCTGGAGTATATGCAAATTGCTATTATAAAAACTTAAGCAGCAACTTTTCCAATTTGCAATATTTATGTAATTCTCAAAACCTTTGGCCACGACTGTACTAAGATAGGCCACAAAACGTTTTCAACACATATATCTGCAGAAGTGAACTCAGAAAATATTATTCTTTTTGAACTGAAATAGGAAATTAAATGCTTTTAGCAAAAATAAATGTACTATTAAAGCGCATATATATTTTTATTTCTGTACTGAAATAGGCCACTAAACTCTTTCAACACATATAGCTGCAGTAGTTAACTGCGAAAATATTTTTCTTTTTGAACTGAAATAGTAAAGTTAATTCTTTTAGCAAAAATAAATGTACTAGTGAAGTGTGTATTTATTTTTATTTCTGTACTGAAATAGGCCACTAACTATTTTCAACACATATAACCGCCGATGTGAAATTAGAATATATTTTTCTTTCTGTACTGAAATAGGCCACTAAATGCTTTTGCAACAAATAAGTGCACCGGTGCAGTGCATATATATTTTTCTTTCTGAACTGAAATAGGCCAATAAACGCTTTTGCCACAAATAAGTGCACCACTGAAGTGCGTATATTTTTTTCTTTCTGTACTGAAATAGGCTACTAAATGCTTTTGCCACAAATAACTGCACCAATGAAGTGCGTATATATTTTTCTTTCTGTACTGAAATAGGCCACTAAACGCTTTTGCCAAAAATAAATGCACCAGTGAAATGTGTATATATTTATCTTTCTGTACTGAAATAGGCCACTAAACACTTTCAACACATGTAACCGCCGACGTGAACTGAGAATATATTTTTCTTTCTGTACTGAAATAGGCCACTAAATGCTTTTGCAACAAATAACTGCACCAGTGCAGTGCGTATATATTTTTCTTTTTGTACTGAAATAGGCCACTAAACGCTTTTGCCACAAATAACTGCACCATTGAAGTGCATATAAATTTTTATTTTGCCACAAATAGCTGCACCATTGAAGTGCGTATACATTTTTCTTTCTGTACTGAAATAGGCCACTAAACACCATTGCCACAAATAGCTGCACCAGTGAAGTGTGTATATTTTTCTTTCTATAATGAAATAGGCCAGTAAACATTTTTGCCACAAATAACTGCACCAGTGAAGTACGTATATATTTTTCTTTTTGTTCTGAAATAGGCCACTAACCGCTTTCAACACATATAACCGCCGACGTGAACTAAGATTATATTTTTCTTTCTGTACTGAAATAGGCTACTAAACGCTTTTGCACAAGTAAGTGCACCAGTGAAGTTTGTATATATTTTTCTTTCTGTATTCAAATAGGCGACTAAACGCTTTTGCCACAAATAACTGCACCAATGAAGTACGTATATATTTTTTTGTACTGAAATAGGCCACTAAACGCTTTTGCAACAACTAACTACCCCAGTAAAGTGCATATATATTTTTCTTTCTGTACTGAAATAGGCCACTAAACGCTTTTGCCACAAATAACTGCACCAGTGAAGTGAGTATATTTTTTCTTTCTGTACACTTTCAACCCATATGACTGCAGAAGTGAACTGAGAATATATTTTTCTTTTTCCACAGATATAAGCCACTAAATGCTTTTCAACATAGCACTTGCATCCCAAGAACAAATTGCTGGAATGACAGAGCTGTGTAATGGCTGTAAGCATGGGGAGCACCCAGGAATTTTGTCTAGGGGGGTCTGAAAGGCAAAAAATGAGGCACGTGTAGGGCGTTGTGCCAATTCTTTTGCCCGCCCATTTTTCAAAGCCCCCTTCATATTTAAAAATGCAGGGGCGTGTAGCTTGCTGCGCTGATTCTTTTGCCTGGCCATTTCTAAAAGCACTGTAGAAGGAAATTTTTTTTAGCCCCGGCCATTATTAAACTCTTGGGGACATATGACATACTGGTACGGCATGATGTCCTGGTACTTAAGGACACATGATGTACCGGTACGTCATGTGTAGTTCCGATCACTGCCGCAGGGCAGGAGGTGATCGGAACCCGGTGCCTGCTGAAATCATTCAGCAGGCACCGTGGGTCAATGCCCAGGGGGGTCCTGTGATGCCCCCCCCCGTGTCGGCGATCGCAGCAAACCGCAGGTCAATTCAGGTTTGCTGCGTTTCCGGGTTATTCGGGTCTCTGATGACCCGATAACCAGGAAAGGACGGTGATCGGTGGTGCGATAATACACCACCAATCACCGTCCTTAGACCGCCACCTCTCAGGATCGCATCGGATTGGCTGGCAGGGAGGCTGTGCGGGCGGAGCGCCTCTCCCTGCTCATACTGGTCCATGGAGTGGGGAGAGAGGATCTCCGACTGTGCTGCCCTGGAAAAGTGATCAGAAAATTGCGCCATCAGGCAGGGATAGTTAAGGGATAGATAGGAAGGAAAAGTGTTTTTTTTTTCTTGAGCACTTTTAGAACCTTAATCTGGTGTCTGGGGTCCACAGCACTTAGCTGTGTGACCCTAGACCCTCCCCCCCCCCCCCACACTTCTTTTTTGGACGCAAGTTTTTATTTTTTATTTTTGCATGCGCTGACTGTGGCTGGAACTCTTTGCGTCCGGCCACTGTTAGCGCATCGCCCACCCCACCCCACATTTTTAACTTTATTTTTTTATTTTTTACACTTTTTTAATTTTTTTTGTTATTTGTTAGTTTTTCTTTATTTTTTTAGCTGCAGGGTAGAGATGAGCGAACTTCTGTTTTAAGTTCGGCGTCTAAAGTTCGGGTTAGGAATAGCGGAGAATCCCGATCTGGAACCGGATATGGATTCCGACTTCCGTTGTGGTCCGTGGTAGCGGAATCAATAATCGGCCATTATTGATTCCGCTACCACGGACCACAACGGAAGTCGGAATCCATATCCGGTTCCAGATCGGGATTCTCCGCTATTCCTAACCCGAACTTTAGACGCCGAACTTAAAACAGAAGTTCGCTCATCTCTACTGCAGGGCAAAGTTCGCGAACACCCGTGCCCCCCACACACACGCACACTAAATAAAAATTTACACACACACACACTCAATGGGGATCGGGTTCGAGTTCGGGTCCCGAACCCAAACTTTGACTCCCTATTAAGGACTTTTGATGATGTCATGTGATCAGTCACATGAGAGGTGGAGTAAAGCAGTAAAGGTTTTCCACTTCCTGTCATGTGACCAGTGTCATGTCATCGCAGGTCCTGCAGCCCCAGGAGGTGAGATCTGCAGGTCAGTTATTGGACTTGGTTCTGGGTTTATTAGAATGGAGCGGTTCTATAGGTGATATATAGCAGGTCCAGCCAGCAGGGGGCAGCACCGGCCATAGAGAGTCTCTGCTCACAGGAGGGGAGTTCTCCTCAGACATGTCTGCTCTCCCCCTGGAATATTAGGAGACCCCCCAGACTCCTGTAAGAGGGGCTGTTCTCCTGGATTAGAGGGGTCTTCCATCACACAATGTTCTGTGATATCACTAGGATATGGAGTCAGTGTGTGATCGGTGGGGACAACCTCTTCTAGATGAAGGGGCTGCAGCGCTGTGTCCTCTCCTCACTGTCCCTGCACAGCGGAGGAACAATGGGGAGAGGTCTGTGTAATAGAGGGGGAACCACGGGAAGGGGTCTTTGTTGTGAAAAAGAATGAACCATAGGGGGCGGTCCATGTGAGAGAGGGTAAACCATGGGGAGCGGGCTTTGTGAGAGACAGAGAACCATGAAGAGCAAGGATGAAAAATGTGGAAAGGTCTGTGTGAGAGAGAGGGAACCATGGGAGCAGTTTTACTTATTTCATTTTAATCTCTGCTGTATATTGGAGGAAGCTGCACTTATCTGCAGATTTTATATCACAGGGACTTCAGGACCTTTGATGATGTCATGGTCATGTGATCAGTCACATGAGGGGAGAAGTACATCTTTTTTTTTTTTTTTTTTTCTTCACAGTTCAACACTTCCTGTCATGTGACCAGTGTGACATCTTCACAGGTCCTGCAGCCCCAGGAGGTGAGATCTGCAGGTCAGTTATTGATAGGTTTTGGGTTTATTAAAACAGTAGATGAAATATTCACAACCTGGGAATCAGCGATCGCCTTTTGTTGCGGGAGGATAACGATTTGGTCTTGGCGTGTCTCCGCTCTACATTTTTTGTTTATTTCTTTTTGGACTTTTTCGTATTCATAGTCGACGCAGATGTATTTTGTGTCCCTCTACAATCTATAGAGGCAGCACTTTCAGGAGCCGAATCCGAGGAGTCTGCATCTGTCCAGCTGAAACTCCCTTTAGAGCTGCAGTTTTTAATCGAGGGGCAGATCAGAAAAGTTAATTCCTAAATAGAGAATCTTTTTGGATCTTCCAATTAGGGAGCTGTACCCCCTCAAGGTCTCAACCGCAGACACAATCTGATTTTACAATATAGAGTTTTTTATATATATATGTTATTTTTCTCTTGTATTATTCATTCGTTACCTGTTGCTTATAGTGACGCACCCGTTGCATGTGTTTTCCATTCCACTTAATTGCAACCCTCCCATCTCTGAATGACATGATACCAGAATGCTATTGAAAGGTTGAAAGTGGTGTTAGGGCTCAGTCATGATTTTGTAGCTGATCGCACTTGGGAGTCCGGTGACTAAGGGGCTTCATCATTTTTTTCAAGGCTCGGAAGAGGTGAACATGGCCATATATCGAATCTGTGGGCAGAAGATGAAGCGTGGCCAAGGTGCCAATGTTGGCACTACAGCCCTGCGTCAACATATGCAGCGTCGCCATAAAGTTGCCTGGGAGAACCATGGCTCCGATGTGGTGGCCCTGCCTGCCTCAGCAACCGTTACATCACCCAGTGGCACGCACCCGATTTTAGGCAGTCAAGGCTCCACCACCTCAGCCAAAGGGAGCTGTCTGTCCTTCCCATCATCTGCTGGCCCTGATGCTCCTGTTCCTCCTCCTACTCTTAGTCAGTCATTCCGTCAGCAATCGATCACCGAAGTGATTGCCAAGAGACAACAGTATGTGTGCACTCATCCAATGGCACAGAAGCTGAATGTGCTCCTGTCCAAGTTGCTTGCGCTGCAGTCCCTCCCTTTCCAAGAGGTGGACTCTGCACTTTTCAGAGAACTGATGGCTTGTGCCAAGCTGAGGTGGAGAGTCCCAAGCCATCATTTCTTTGTTAGTGCTGATCACGAATATTCAAATTTCGAATTTTTAGGTAGTTATATAGGTAGGTAATATAGGTAGTTCAAAAATTTGCAAATATTTCGAATATAGTGATATACACTCACCTAAAGAATTATTAGGAACACCTGTTCTATTTCTCATTAATGCGATTATCTAGTCAACCAATCACATGTCAGTTGCTTCAATGCATGTAGGGTTGTGGTCCTGGTCAAGACAATCTCCTGAACTCCAAACTGAATGTCAGAATGGGAAAGAAAGATGGGCTACAACAGCAGAAGACCCCACCGGGTACCACTCATCTCCACTACAAATAGGAAAAAGAGGCTACAATTTGCACGAGCTCACAAAAATTGGACTGTTGAAGACTGGAAAAATGTTGCCTGGTCTGATGAGTCTCTATTTCTGTTGAGACATTCAAATGGTAGAGTCTGAATTTGGCGTAAACAGAATGAGAACATGTATCCATCATGGCTTGTTATCACTGTGCAGGCTGGTGGTGGTGGTGGTGTAATGGTGTGGGGGATGTTTTCTGGGCACACTTTAGGCCCCTTAGTGCCAATTGGCCATCGTTTAAATGCCACGGGCTACCTGAGCATTGTTTCTGACCATGTCTATCCCTTCATGACCACCATGTACCCATCCTCTGATGGCTACTTCCAGCAGGATAATGCACCATGTCACAAAGCTTGAATCATTTCAAATTGGTTTCTTGAACATGACAATGAGTTCACTGTACTAAAATGGCCCCCACAGTCACCAGATCTCAACCCAATAGAGCATCTTTGGGATGTGGGGGAACGGCAGATTCGTGCCCTGGATGTGCATCCCTCAAATCTCCATTAACTGCAAGATGCTATCCTATCAATATGGGCCAACATTTCTAAAGAATGCTATCAGCACCTCGTTGAATCAATGCCAGGTAGAATTAAGGCAGTTCTGAAGGCAAAAGGGGGTCCAACACCGTATTAGTATGGTGTTCTTAATAATTGTTTAGGTGAGTGTATATTCGTAATTTCAAATATTCGATTTTTTTTTTTTTTTTATCAGTACACATGATCCCTCCCTGCTTCTAGCTTGTGGGCCAATAAGAAGGCTGCAGTATATTTGACTTTAGGAGTAGTGTTGTTTGTGAATTTTCGTAATGCGAATTTTCCAACATTTTTTTCAACTTACAACTATTAGACAAAGAAGATTATAGAACTACACTCACCTAAAGAATTATTAGAAACGCTTTTTCTATTTCTCATTAATGCGATTATCTAGTCAACCAATCACATGGCAGTTGCTTCAATGCATATAGGGTTGTGGTCCTGGTCAAGACAATCTCCAGAACTCCAAACTGAATGTCAGAATGGAAAAGAAAGGTGATTTAAGCAATTTTGAGCGTGGCATGGTTGTTGGTGACAGACGGGCCGGTCTGAGTATTTCACAATCTGCTTAGTTACTGGGATTTTCACGCACAACCATTTCTAGGGTTTACAAAGAATGGTGTGAAAAGGGAAAAACATCCAGTATGCGGCAGTCCTGTGGGCGAAAATGCCTTGTTGATGCTAGAGGTCAGAGGAGAATGGGCCAACTAGCTAGATTCAAGCTGATAGAAGAGCAACGTTGACTGAAATAACCACTCGTTACAACCAAGGTATGCAGCAAAGCATTTGTGAAGCCACAACACGCACAACCTTGAGGCGGATGGGCTACAACAGCAGAAGACCCCACCGGGTATCACTCATCTCCACTACAAATAGGAAAAAGTGGCTACAATTTGTACGAGCTTACAAAAATTGGACTGTTGAAGACTGGAAAAATGTTGCCTGGTTTGATGAGTCTCGATTTCTGTTGAGACATTCAATTTGGCATAAACAGAATGAGAACATGTATCCATCATGCCTTGTTACCACTGTGCAGGCTGGTGGTGGTGGCGTAATGGTGTGGGGGATGTTTTCTGGGCACACTTTAGGCCCCTTAGTGCCAATTGTCCATCGTTTAAATGCCACGGGCTACCTGAGCATTGTTTCTGACCATGTCTATCCCTTCATGACCACCATGTACCTGTCACCACCAGACATCTGAGAAGCTCTGACAGACGTCTAGAACCTCCTCCTTGAGGTTCCTTTGTTTTGCTTTCATTTTCTCATCTCGTTAGCCTCTCTCAGCTGTCATATATAGTTGCACTGATTGCATCCCTTTAAATCCTTTCCCATAGTGCATCACTTTGCGGTCTATATTCCTTCCTGGAGTGTGTGCATGCTGTTCCTACTTCTGAGTCTTCTACAAGATAAGTTTTGTTCTTTAATTTGTGTTTTTCTGTTTGCTGGATTCCAGGTGACCCTGACTCCCTCCGTATCTAGTGTAGGGAGCCGGTGGTCGTGTCCCCTCACTATTATAGGGTGTTCAGGTGTTATACAGTCGAGGTACGAGGATATGCGATCATCTACCATTTGGATTTTCGCATAGGCTGAGCAGTAAGCGAGAGAGACAGGTCCGATGCAGGGCTCTCCCTTTTTGTTCCTTAGTTTTGTATCCAGTCAGTCGTATATTCATTTTGTGTTTTCTAGTTTCCTGCACACCTTCCGTGACATTATAGACCGCCAAAACCGTCTCAAGCATGGATCCGGTTTCACTTTTGACTGAACGCATGCAGGGTCTTTCATTGGAAGTAGCAGATCTCCGTAAGACTCTTTCTCAGTTTCAAGTGACCGGTTCAGCTTGCGTTCATGGAGTTTGTTCTGAGCCTAAGATCTCGCTCCCAGATACGTTCTCCGGGGGTAGTGAGAATTTTGTGCGTTTTAGAGAGGCTTGCAAACTCCATTTTCGCCCACTTCCCCATTCCTCTGGTGATGAGGAGCGGAGGGTGGGGATCATCATATCGCTGCTCAGGGATAACGCTCAGTCCTAGGCCTTTTCGCTGCTGGTGGGGGCACGGCCCCTCCGTTTAGTGGATGAATTCTTTTTAGCCCTGGGTCAGATATATGATGATCCGGATCGTATTGCTCTGGCTGAGTCTAGACTACGTCTTTTATGTCAGGGTAAACAATCCGCAGAGATATACTGCTCAGAATTTCGGAGATGGGCAGCTGATACTGGTTGGAATGATGCTGCACTCCGAAGTCAATTTTGCCATGGTCTTTCAGAGGGATTGAAAGATGCATTTGCCTTTCATGAGAGACCTACCTCCTTGGACTCTGCCATGTCTCGGGCCGTTCGTATTGACAGGCGTCTTAGAGAGAGAGGAGAGATCACTCCTTCCTGTCATACTCAATCCCAGGACAGTGCGGCGGTCTCATTCAGTGCACAGGGGTCTCAGTCGCTGTCAATCCCTTCTGAGCAGGAGCCCATGCAGCTCGGTTTGATTGCTTCTGACAATAGAAGATTCAGCCCTCATGGGAAGGTTTGTGTCTGTTGTGGAGGTATAAATCATTTGGCAAATGTTTGTCCTTCTAGGAGATTCAGGCAGTTTTTTGAGAGTAATAAAGAAACAAAAAGAAAAAAATCCTTTAAAAATGTTCCATCTGTTACCATTGGCAGGGTTGATGCGGAAATTGAAGGTTTTCCGTTTGCTTGTAGTTCCCGTTTTGTCCTACCTGCCAGGGTGGCGCTAGAGAGCAAGAACATTTTTTGTGAGATTTTTATAGATAGTGGAGCAGCTGTCAATCTCATTGATAATCAATTTGCTATAACTCATGGTTTCCAGGTATGCACTTTGGGAAAGGATATACCTGTTTTTGCTATTGATTCCGCTCCACTTTCTCAGAAATCGTTAAAGGGCATAGTTCACAATATCCGTTTGATTGTGAGTGATGCTCATGTTGAGGATGTGTCATGTTTCGTCCTTAGCGGGTTGCCTACTCCTCTAGTGTTGGGGCTACCCTGGCTCACTAAACATAACCCCACCATTGATTGGAAAGCGAGGCAAATAAATGGTTGGAGTGACTTTTGCTGAGAGAATTGCCTCATGACATCTGTTTCTGAGGTTTCTACTAAGACTGTACCATCTTTTCTCTCTGAATTTTCGGATGTCTTCTCTGAGAGTGGTGTTCAGGACTTGCCCCCGCACAGGGAGTACGATTGCCCTATTAATCTCACCCCAGGCGCCAAGCTGCCTAAATCTCGTTTATACAATCTCTCCCAACCTGAAAGGGTCGCTATACGTGCTTATATCTCTGAGAGTCTGAGAAAGGGACACATACGACCCTTGAAGTCACCTGTTGCCGCTGGTTTTTTCTTTGTTAAGAAAAAAGATGGTTCTTCAAGACCATGTCTGGATTTCAGGGAGCTGAACAGTATCACAATTCGTGACCCTTATCCGCTTCCTTTGATCCCGGACCTGTTTAACCAGATTGTTGGGGCTAAAGTTTTTTCCAAGTTGGATCTAAGAGGGGCATACAACCTGGTCAGGGTCAGAGAAGGAGACGAATGGAAGACGGCCTTCAATACCCCTGAGGGCCATTTTGAGAATTTGGTTATGCCTTTTGGTTTGATGAATGCTCCAGCCGTCTTTCAGCATTTTGTGAACAGCATTTTTTATCATTTAATGGGGAAATTTGTATTAGTGTATCTGGATGACATTTTGATTTTTTTTCTCCTGATTTCAAAACTCATAAGGAACACTTACGTCAGGTCTTGCTCATCCTGCGGGAGAATAAATTGTACGCTAAACTGGAGAAATGTGTGTTTGCGGTTCCAGAAATTAAATTTCTGGGGTTTCTTTTCTCTGCTTCTGGTTTTCGCATGGACCCCGAGAAGGTCCGCGCTGTGCTTGAGTGGGAGCTTCCTGAGAATCAGAAGGTGCTGATGCGTTTTTTGGGCTTTGCCAATTATTACAGGAATTTTATTTTGAATTATTCCTCTGTTGTTAAACCACTCACTGATATGACTAGAAAGGGGGTAGATTTTTCCTCCTGGTCGGTAGAGGCGCGTAAGGCCTTTTCTAATATCAAGGAGAGTTTTGCTTCCGCTCCCATCTTGGTACAACCTGATATTTCTTACCCTTCATAGTTGAGGTTGATGCTTCTGAGGTGGGTGTGGGTGCGGTCTTGTCTCAGGGTCCCTCTCCTGCCAAATGGCGACCGTGTGCCTTTTTCTTGAAGAAACTCTCCTCCGCAGAGAGAAATTACAATGTGGGAGATAGGGAGTTGTTGGCCATCAAATTGGCTTTTGAGGAATGGCGGCATTGGCTAGAGGGAGCCAGACACCCTATTACCGTGTTTACTGACCATAAGAATCTGGCCTACTTGGAGTCAGCCAAGCGTCTGAACCCGAGACAGGCCAGATGGTTTTTGTTCTTTTCCAGGTTTAATTTTGTTGTCACGTTCCGCCCTGGGGTTAAGAATGTGAAGTCGGATGCTCTGTCACATTGTTTTCCGGGAGGTGGGAATTTTGAAGACCCGGGTCCCATTTTGGCTGAAGGTGTGGTGGTCTCTGCTCTTTATCCTGAATTGGAGGCAGAGGTTCAGGTAGCCCAGTCAGAGGCTCCTGATCTTTGTCCTCCTGGGAGGTTGTTTGTGCCTCTCGCTTTAAGACACAAGATTTTTAAGGAACACCACGATACTGTCCTTGCTGGGCACCCGGGGGCAAGAGCCACAGTGGATCTCATCGCTCGGAGATTCTGGTGGCCGACGCTTCGTAAGTCGGTTGAGGGTTTTGTGGCAGCCTGCGAGACCTGCGCTCGTGCCAAAGTCCCTCATTCACGGCCATCAGGTCCTCTCCTTCCATTACCCATTCCTTCCCGTCCTTGGACACATCTGTCCATGGACTTCATTACGGACCTGCCTCGTTCCTCGGGGAAGACTGTGATTCTGGTGGTGGTGGACCGTTTTAGCAAAATGGTGCATTTCATCCCTTTTCCTGGCTTGCCCAATGCTAAGACGCTGGCGCAGGCATTTATTGATCACATTTTCAAATTGCATGGTATTCCTTCAGACATAGTCTCTGATAGGGGCACACAGTTTGTTTCCAGATTCTGGAAGGCTTTCTGCTCTCGCTTGGGGGTTCGGTTGTCATTCTCTTCTGCTTTCCACCCGCAGTCGAATGGCCAGACAGAGCGTGTCAATCAGAATCTGGAGACATATCTGCGCTGTTTTGTGGCGGAGAATCAGGAGGATTGGTGTTCTCTTTTGTCCCTTGCTGAGTTTGCTTTAAATAACCGCCGTCAGGAGTCCTCTGATAAGTCACCATTTTTTGGTGCATATGGGTTTCATCTGCAGTTTGGGACATTCTCTGGAGAGGGTTCTTCTGGTTTACCTGATGAGGACAGATTCTCGTCTTTGTCATCTATTTGGCAAAAGATTCAGGATAATCTAAAGAGCATGAGTGAGAGATATAAGCGTGTGGCGGATAAGAAACGTGTGCCTGGTCCGGACCTGAATGTTGGTGATCTGGTGTGGTTGTCTACTAAGAATATCAAATTGAAGGTTCCCTCCTGGAAGTTGGGTCCTAAGTTTATTGGGCCTTACAAAATCTTGTCCGTCATCAATCCTGTTGCCTACCGTCTTGATCTTCCTCAGACTTGGAAGATCCATAATGTTTTTCATAAGTCCTTATTAAAACCTTATGTCCAACCCATTGTACCCTCGTCTTTGCCTCCTCCTCCGATTGTGGTTGATGGTAATCTTGAATTTCAAGTCTCTAGGATTGTGGATTCTCGTGTTGTCCGCGGTTCTCTCCAGTACCTCGTTCATTGGGAGGGTAATGGTCCTGAGGAGAGGATGTGGATCCCAGTGACGGACATTAAGGCAACTCGTCTCATCAGGGCTTTCCATAGGTCCCATCCTGAGAAGGTGGGCTCTGAGTGTCCGGAGTCCACTCGTAGAAGGAGGGGTACTGTCACCACCAGACATCTGAGAAACTCTGACAGACGTCTAGAACCTCCTCCTTGAGGTTCCTTTGTTTTGCTTTCATTTTCTCATCTCGTTAGCCTCTCTCAGCTGTCATGTAGTTTCACTGATTGCATCCCTTTAAATCCTTTCCCATAGTGCATCACTTTGCGGTCTATATTCCTTCCTGGAGTGTGTGCATGCTCTTCCTACTTCTGAGTCTTCTACAAGATTTTGTAGAAGTTTTGTTCTTTAATTTGTGTTTTTCTGTTTGCTGGATCCCAGGTGACCCTGACTCCCTCCGTATCTAGTGTAGGGAGCTGGTGGTCGTGTCCCCTCACTATTATAGGGTGTTCAGGTGTTATACAGTCGAGGTACAAGGATATGCGATCATCTACCATTGGGATTTTCGCATAGGCTGAGCAGTAAGGGAGAGAGCCAGGTCTGATGCAGGGCTCTCCCTTTTTGTTCCTTAGTTTTGGATCCAGTCAGTCGTTTATTCATTTTGTGTTTTCTAGTTTCCTCTGATGGCTACTTCCAGCAGGATAATGCACCATGTCACAAAGCTCGAATCATTTCAAATTGGTTTCTTGAACATGACAATGAGTTCACTGTACTAAAATGGCCCCCACAGTCACCAGATCTCAACCCAATAGAGCATCTTTGGGATGTGGTGGAACGGGAGCTTCGTGCCCTGGATGTGCATCCCTCAAATCTCCATCAACTGCAAGATGCTATCCTATCAATATGGGCCAACATTTCTAAAGAATGCTATTAGCACCTTGTTGAATCAATGCCACGTAGAATTAAGGCAGTTCTGAAGGCTAAAGGGGGTCCAACACCGTATTAGTATGGTGTTCCTAATAATTCTTTAGGTGAGTGTATATTAGCTAAATTGCTCTATATTTGTTTAGTTTTTTTCGAATATTCGCTATATTGCTATAACTTAGTTTTTTCGAATATTTGTAATATTCTAAAACAAGAATATATAGCAATATAGCGAATATTCTAAAAAAAACGAATTAGAGCAATTTAGCTAATATAGTGCTATAATCTTCTTTGTCTAATAGTTGTAAAACTCACATTACGAAAATGTGCATATTACACGATAATTACCTTGCCGATATTTCGAGTAAAAAATCGCTGAATATAACGAATATTCGAATTTGCGAATATTGAAATATTCTACAAAATATTCGCGAAATATCGCGAATTTGAATAGGACCCCTGCCGCTCATCACTATTCTTTGTCAAAAAGGCAGTACCAGCCCTGCACACCTATGTGGAACAGAACGTGGGCCAGTCCTTGAGCCTGTTAGTGTCTGCCAAAGTGCACGGCAGCGCCAATGTGTTGAGCTGTAACTAACAGGGAAATTACATGTCCTTTACTGCCCACTGGGTGAATGTAGTTCCTGCACAGCCACAACAGCAACTTGGCCTGGTGAAGCCGCTTCCGCCTCCACGTTGCCACGCCGTTGGTCCAGCAACAATGTTCGCCTCTGCCTTCTCATTCTCCACCATATCCTCAGCCTCCACTGCTGGGACAATTCACAGTGCCCCTCCAGCATATCTCATTTGCAGGGCATGGCGGTGTCACGCGGTTCTGGAACTGCTTTGTGTCCTTCAGCAAGAAATAGCATCCTGGCTTTCTCCACGACAACTGAAAATCGGAACCATGGTGAGCGACAACTGGAAGAACCTTGTGTCTGCACCGCGTCAAGGAGGGGTGAGCCATGGGCCCTGCATGGCACACTTGTTCAATCTGGTTGTCAAGCGGTTCCTGAAGTCTTCGACCCATCTGCAAAACATCCTAAAAATGTCCAGAAAACCCTATGGGGTTTAAATTAGACTAGAATGTGGAGGACATTAAAGCACAAGCAATGTGTAGCGAAATGGGTAGTTTTTCTACAAGCTGACAAGAGAGGAGGAGCAGAAGCAGCCGGAGGAGCTATAGTTCGATGAGGAAGATGAGGCAGAGGACCCAGACACACCTAGGCAGTATGCAGTGGAGATGGAGGCAGGGAGTCCCTCTGAGTCACTTGCGCAAATGTCCTGCTGCATGCTCACTTGCTTGCGTAGGGACAGCCGAATTGTCACCAGAGAAATGACTACTGGCTCTCCACCATGTTAGTGTCCCAAATAATGGGAAGGGGATAACACCAAATGACCTGCGCTCCCTGGACTTTGTGTGGCTGTCATGGCCCATAACAGGTAGGAACTAGTGTTAGGGACCACTCATAGAGGCGACCTTGACGTGGTGAGTGGCTTATTACGCTTTGGCCAAAATGTACACTAATTGCCTCATTCAACATCCAGCATAGAGGCAGGGCAGAGTGCTGGTTGCAGAGTGCGATTGCATTTGTGTTTTTGCGTTTGTAAGGGGATAACACCAAATGACACACAGAAGGAATAGACTGGAGTCTAGGCCTCAAAGCTAAGGGAGAGGGATGGTGACCTCCTAGTAATCCCTAGACCTCTCCCTGACTCCTGCCAGTATGAGTAGATCCTGAAGTTGGAAATACTCATACACCAGAACCTAGACCCTGGAAGGCCCTAGGAATGATGGCAGGGAATGAGACTACTGGTTCCTTTTCAGATGAAATAAACTATTCACCAGCAGCAGCATCTACACCTGGAGCAGAACCTGAACCAGCAGGTGGTGGCATACTTGGAGTGCACCCTGCCAGCCGACATTGAAGATCCTCTGGACTACTGGGCAGCCAAACTGGATTTGTGGCTGCAACTCGCAGAGCTTGCACTGGAAAAGCTGTCCTGCCCGGCGAGTAGCGTGGCATCAGAAATTGTGTTTAGTGCGGCGGAGGCCATAGTTACCCTAGGGAGAACTCGCCTGTCTACCCAAAATGTGGAGAGACTGACCTTTGTCAAGATGAATCAGGCGTGCATCAGCCAGGATTTCCACCCACTAATTCCTGATGAATCAGACTAGATCATACATGGTGCCACACCAACACTTTGACAAAAGAGACCGGTTTCTTCTGACTACCTGCCTCAGCTACTGTTCTGATGCTGCCACCCACCAGATGCAACACCTCTGATGCCAAGTGCTCCTTCTTTTACCCACCATCTTCAGCGGGTACTGGCATTGCACCCTACCTCAACACTATGTCACCGTGACATTCTGTGGCCTCCTGATGCTGCCGCCACCTCCACACTGTCATTGTGCCACTCTGTGGCCTTCTCCTAATGCTGCTGCCACCTCCAGACTCTGTCATTGGGCCTCTCTGTGGTCTCCTCATGCTGCTTCCACCCTCGCCACTTCATGACTGGGCCACTATTTAGCCTTTTTCGCTTGGCTGACATCATCATTTATTTGACCCTTCTTCTGATCTGTCAGAAGGAAGGTAAAATGAGACTGCACAACAGATCCTGTCTGTGTAGCAGCTGTAAGGCATCTATGGTCTTATCAGAATTGGCTTATGATTTGGTAGCCGAAAGCAGGAGTGGGTAAAAAACACAGAAGACTTGCAAATATCCCATTCACGTGTCATCTCTGTTTTGGATCCACTGCTGTTTTTTTTTTTTGCTTTAGCAATACTGATGGATTACTGACCAAATGCTGACCGCGTTGAGGCAGATGCTCCACAGACAGGATCAGTTTTTTGGGGGTTATTGTTCTGACGGAACAGAAGGGCAAAATAATCAGTGACGTCAACACAAACTTACTGCTGACACCCTCTTCACTCTGTCGGGGGCTCTAATTGTATAAGCGTTTAATAGAACAGGTTCTGTAGACATCTATGTGGAATCAGCTGACGACGGTGTAAAAGGAGTGCGCTTCTTCTTGACGCTAACATCGACCTGTAAGGCTGAGTTCACACTTGAATTATTTGGTCAGTTTTGGCCCCGTGACTGCCCAAATAAGTTACGTGTACAGTGATTGTAAGAGCGAGCCTATCATCTGCATGTCATACGGACTCACAGTATTATTTCACTACCAATGCAGACTCCCTATACGTGTTACTGCAAGGCACAGTGTTCTACATCACCATAAAGGCTCTCTGCAGCCCGGAAATCGCTGTTTTTAATGTATTTGCTGCAAACTTATTCAGATCGAACAGAATTTTTCTTGAAAAATCAGGCGAATCGAATTTTTGAAAAATTCGCTCATCTCTTGTTATTAGTAAGCCTGTTTCATGAGGGGCAGAGGATAGCATTCATATAGGAGAAGATCTGCTCACATAAATATGTTGAGCCAAAGACTGACAGCATTGCAAGTGCAATTTTCTTCAAACAGTCAGATTTGTGTGGAAGCGATTTCCAACACAGGAAAAGGGGCTGTGCCTTCTCTCCGGATGTTTCAAGTGATGTCCGCAGCTCACAGAACTTAATTCTCCACAAAGATGAGCTCTGGAAGTCAATCAGTTGCATTTCCAAATCATCGATGCCCATCCATCCAAAAACTGACAGGTCTATGTCTGTCACATTAAACTTGTCTACAGATATGAGAAAAGAAAACATTGGCCCATATCTCTGAAAATCTTGGAATCTCCTGGAAAATTCGGACTCAAGCTCTTTTATGTACGTGGAAATGTTAGCTGTGTTGACTGAATGATGAGAGGAAATCTCTCTCAAGTGTTTGAAGTAGCGAAATGCCCCCTTTTCTGTATCCTCCACATAAACTTAAAGTTTGGACGTGAATGCCTTCCAAATTTCAAACAGCCCCATGACAGTCTGTCCAGCTCCCTGCATGCAGACATTGAGCTCATTTAAGTGTGATGTGATATCAGCCAGAAACTCTCAAGCCATGTGAAATCCTCCAGCTCTGGGTAATGCTGCTTCTCCTCAGCAAGAAAGGCTCTAATTGCATCAATGCAGGTCACAAAACTCTCCGGCACTTTTCCACTACTGAGCCACCTGACATTGGGATGAGACGGGACGCCTTTCTATGCACGTTCCATTTCTTCAGGCAGCGCTTGATATTGCCTATGAGTCAGGGCAGAGCTCGCAGAAAATTCACAAATTTTCACAACTGTTGTCATCACAGTATTAAGATCAGAATTTGACATCTTTGCCCAGAGATTCTCCTGGTGTATAATGCAGTGGAATGTAAGAACAGGGTGCCCAATTTTGTCCTCAATTAATCTGGCAAATCCTTTTTGTTTTCCCACCATTGCGGGGGCACCATCAGTGGTGATTGCAGAGATTTTTCTAACATCAACGGAAATGCTTTCAAAATGTTCAGCAAAGGTTTTAGCCAAGTCATCACCTTTTGTGGTGCCATAGATTGGGTTCAAACAGCACAGCTCCTCTTGTACTCCAGCAGAATCACAGAATCCGGCCACAATTGCCAAACGAGGCAAATCATTAATGTCCACGCTTTCATCCAGCGCAACACTAAACACCGTGCAGTCCTTCAAACCAGTCACTTGCTGTTCCCTAATGGTATTTGCCATATCAGTGATCCAGCGCTCAACACTTCTTGCTGAATTGGGCAGGTCTTCAGTCCTAGACATGATAGGTGTTCTTGTTCGGTAAACCATCAAACAAATCACCAGCTGCACAAAATGCTTCTTTATGTATTCTCCATCGGTGAAGGGCTTTCCATGCTTAGCAATGCACTGAGCTATCCTGTAACTTGCTGTAACGTGTTGCATAGAGTTTACCATGACGTCAGTTCTGGAGAACACTTGTCTGTTTATTGTTGAGTTTTGATGTTTTGTCCCAAAATGGCGGCGCAAACTTGAGGTGCGACAAACGACACTTTCACAGCACAAAACACACCCTTCTTTCTGAAATGAAGGAATGTCCACTTTAGTGCAGTTAGCTGCCATATTACAGTTAAGAATTCCCTAAGAAACCTATAAGTAACAAAAAGGGCAAACATAAATATTAACCGCTTAGATATCGGGCTCATTTTCACCTTCCTGCCCAGGCCATTTTTTGCAAGTCTGACCATGTGTCACTTTATGTGGTGATAACTTTAAAACGCTTTGACTTATCCAGGCCATTCTGAGATTTTTGTTTGTTTTTTCGTCACATGATGTACTTCATGACACTGGTAAAATGTAGTCAAACAAATTCATTTTTATTTATTTATAAACAAAATACAAAATTTACCACAAATTTGGGAAAATGTGCAAATTTCCAAGTTTCAATTTCTCTACTTCTATAATACATAGTAATACCTACAAAAATAGTTATTACTTTACATTCCCCATATGTCTACTTCATGTTTGGATCATTTTGGGAATGACCTTTTATTTTTTGGGGATGTTACAAAAACTCAGTTTTTAAGGACCAGTTCAGGTCTGAAGTCACTTTTTGAGGCTTACATAATAGAAACTACCCAAAAATGACCCCATTCTAGAAATTACACCCCTCAAGGTATTCAAAACTGATTTTACAAACTTTGTTAACCCTTTAGGTGTTCCACAAGAATTAATGGAAAATAGAGATAACATTTCAAAATTTCACTTTTTTGGCAGTTTTTCGATTTACATTTTTTTCCAGTTACAAAGCAAGGGTTAACAGCTAAACAAAACTCAATATTTATGGCCCTGATTCTGTAGTTTACAGAAACACACCATATGTGGTCGTAAACCGCTTTACGGGCAAACGGCAGGGCACAGAAGGAAAGGAATGCCATACGGTTTTTGGAAGGCAGATTTTGCTGGACTGTTTTTTTTTACACGATTTCCCATTTGAAGCCCCCCTGTAGCACCCATAGAATAGAAACTCCAAAAAAGTGACCCCATTTTAGAAACTACACCCCCTCAAGGTATTCAAAACTGATTTTACAAACTTTGTTAACCCTTTAGGTGTTCCACAAGAATTAATGGAAAATAGAGATAAAATTTCAAGATTTCACTTTTTTGGCAGGTTTTCCATTTTTTATTAAAAAAAAAATCCAGTTACAAAGCAAGGATTAACAACAACAAAAAAAACCTCAATATTTATGGCCCTGATTCAGTAGTTTACAGAAACACCCCATATGTGGTCATAAACTGCTGTACGGGCACACGGCAGGGCACAGAAGGAAAGGAATGCCATACGGTTTTTGGAAGGCATATTTTGCTGGACTGGTTTTTTGAAACCACGTCCCATTTGAAGCCCCCTCGATGTACCCCTAGAGTAGAAACTCCAAAAAAGTTACCCCATTTTAGAAACAACGGGATATGGTGGCAGTTTTGTTGGTACTATCTTAGTGTACATATGATTTTTGGTTGCTCTATATTACACTTTTTGTGAGTCAAGGTAACAAGAAATAGCTGTTTTGGCACCATTTTTTTTTGTTATTTACAGCATTCGTCTGACAGGTTAGATCATGTGGTATTTTTATAGAGCAGGTTGTCACGGACGCGACAATACCAAATATGACTTTTTTGGTTGTTTGTTTCAGTTTTACATAACAAAGCATTTATTTATTAATTTTTATTATTCTTTAGTGTCTCCACATTCAGAAAGCCATAGTTTTATTTATTTTTTAGGGGACTGTCTTGTGTAGGAGCATGTGATTGGAGCATGTGATCTGACGTCACCACAGGTCCTAGCCGGTAATTCATCATTAAAGAAGTAAAGAAGAGACCGGGAACTACGCGATCAAGAGGAGAAGGTGAGTTAATTTTTTTTATTTTTTTTTTAACCCTCAATTGATCACCTACTAAGACTTCTGTATTCAGAATTCTATTATTTTCCCTTATAACCATGTTATAAGGGAAAATAATACAGTGAATAGACTGTCACCTAGCAACCATGCGTTGAAAATCGCACCGCATCCACACTTGCTTGCGATTTTCACTCAGCCCCATTCACTTCTATGGGGCCTGTCCTGCGTTAAAAACACAGAATATAGAGCATACTGCTATTTTCAAGCATTATAACAAAACAATAACAAAGACAGGTGCACTCTGCAGTCTCACTAAACCCTCAAACTGATTTTAAAATTGAGAGATTAGTCAACATGTCCTACGGTGTAGAACATGTCTAAGCCCGGGCACCACGTCAAGGTTTCTCAAGTAGCCCGGGACCTAACACTCTCCTACCTGAGCCGTATGGGCGATACCAGGAGCCAGTGGGCAAATTACAGGAGCATGAGGCCAACTCACAAACAGCTCACCAGTTACCTCCAGCATGTAACCATGCTTGCAATGGGAGGAGGGAGGAGTCTGCGAGTCCCACTCAAGACTGACTGATATGGCCCATTGCAAGCATGGTTACATGCTGGAGGTAACTGGTGAGCTGTTTGTGAGTTGGCCTCATGCTCCTGTAATTTGCCCACTGGCTCCTGGTATCGCCCATACGGCTCAGGTAGGAGAGTGTTAGGTCCCGGGCTACTTGAGAAACCTTGACGTGGTGCCCGGGCTTAGACATGTTCTACACCGTAGGACATGTTGACTAATCTCTCAATTTTAAAATCAGTTTGAGGGTTTAGTGAGACTGCAGAGTGCACCTGTCTTTGCTATTGTTTTGTTATATTGTTATATTGATTATGACATCCGCACTTGTTACCTTGTGTGAGATGTCTATTGTGGTACTTGTGGTTCGCCGCGGGCATCCTCCACCGTATGCATTTTGCTGGGGATCGCCATTAGCAACGGGCCACAAGTGCAGGATTTGCTCCCCTGTATATATGCACGACTGCATGTGGGTTTGAGCACCTCCTGCTAATGCCACCTTGTCTTTTTGGTTTGTATATTTTCAAGCATTGCAGAAGTGATGCGTGAAAAAAAAACGCTCATGTACACAGCACCATTGAAATGAATGGTGCCGGATTCAGTGCGGGTGCAATGCGTTCACTTCCCGCATTGCACCCGCGCGGAAATCTCACCCGTATGAACTCAGCCTTACTCATACAGCTTCCTGCATGTGAGATCCAGGGGGCTGGATCTCACAGGCTCTTCACCGAAAGCAGCGCCGATGCCTAAGGAAGGCATTGCACTGCCTTCTATGCCATCGGTTCCCCATTACAGCCGCACGGGGACCCGATGGCACCGCCGATCCCCGCTGCAACGACCTGTAAATGCCGCAAACCGCGGGTCTGAATTGACTTCCCCCCCCCCGCACATTGCCCCAGTGTGCCTGCTGATTGATTTCAGCAGGCAACCAGTTCCGATTACCGCCCGCCATGCGGCGGTGATCGGAACTACACATGGCGTACCGGTACGTCATGTGTCCTTACGTACTGGGACATCATGACGTACCGGTACGTCATGTGTCCTGAAGAGGTTAAGGCCTGTACTGACAGTGGAGGAGCAGCACTCCTATGCTGAGTACTTACCTTTTCTGTAGTGTAGCAGTCAGACAAGGAGCAGATGAGGAGCACTGGAGGAGCCTTGGAGATAAGCCTTGTGGGCACTCCCTGGCCAATTGCCAATCTAATGCCAAGAAAGTGCAAGAATAAACAAGGCATTTACTACCCACAACCACACATGACTTATTAGTTGCAGATTTTCTGCGTGCACTCTGCAGATTTTGTTGCGTTGTCCTTCTTTGCAGTAAAAAGGGTGAAATCTGCAGCATCAAGTGATATGCTCCAGATTTCATCACCACCTATCATACACTTACTGACAGCGGTGAGGCAAAGCAGCCTCATGGAGTAATTGTAACTGAGGGCTGCCCTCCTCACAACTGTCAGTAAGTGCATGGTTGGTGGGGGCTGGATACTGGGGCCCAGATACTGGCTGGTGACCCCCCCCCCACCTGCACAGTAAAAATAATAATAAACACTGTTCACCCCCCCGTCCCCAGCAATAATGCAGCCTCTTCCTCCTCGCCCCAAGCTCACAGCCTCCTTTACGTCTTGGTGACAGTCCCAGATAAATGTGGCTGATAACACTGCCACCCTGTAATGGAGCCTGTCTTCACTCCGTCATGGCGGGAAGCGTGAGGGGCGGGGCTACAAGACGTGCCTGACGTTCAGCTATGTAAGCCAGCCAGCCCGTGAGGTAACAAACTGACCTCCTCCGCTGGCTGCTGGGGGACTGGTAGGGACGGGACAAGCTCTGCCGGCACATTTATTAATTATTCATATATAGTGTGGTAGCGGCAGG
Organism: Bufo gargarizans; assembly: GCF_014858855.1. Taxonomy (NCBI): domain Eukaryota; kingdom Metazoa; phylum Chordata; class Amphibia; order Anura; family Bufonidae; genus Bufo; species Bufo gargarizans. The sequence continues at coordinate 533,287,291 of NC_058083.1, read as the reverse complement.
GAGACTCGCTCTGCCTGCGTATCTAATATCGCTTTGCGTGCTCATGAATATCCAGAGCGGCCCGGCGTGCCATTGAATTCCTGTCAGCGTGCCATGTTTGGGACACGTGCCGGAGGTTGCCGACCCCCAGACTAGACAATAATCTCCTTCCTGATTGGCTGTCAGACTGACTGAGAGGCATTGTGGGTAATGGTCATGTGATTCTCCATCTTCATCTCTGCCCTGTTTCCCTCACTACTGTAGTACATTTAAAATGTAAACTGGTGGGCGCCGTTTTGTACAGTCAATCCACACGAAATCGCCAAAACTTCAGATATTTTTTTTTAAGTAGAGTTTTTATAGAATTTTTAAATAATCTGATTCATTTAGAATTGTTTTGCCTATCTGTATCAACCTCTATAGTACACGATCGGTAATACTATTTGTAAGACACTTTACTTCGTGTAAGATGTTCATCCAGATGTGATTTTGCTCTCAATCCTCCGTGTTTCGCTCAGGTTCCTTAGGTTCAAGACTCTCTTCTTTTTGAAGCTGATGGTCCTTTCCATCAATGACCCACCAAGGATGGAGAAGGACAGAAATGGCATGGCTTCAAGGATATTAGACCTCACCCTGGAGATCATCTCCTTGATAACGGGAGAGGTGAGAGTCTCATTTGACATCGCTCTTATCTCTAGTAATAAAACAGGGAAATGACATGGAAAGATGAAGGATTCTTAGAATCTCCTGTAGTGATCGGCGTCTCCCCATACACAGGATTACACAGTAGTGAAGCAGTCGTCTGGTGAGTGTGTGACACCCCGTGTGTCAGGAGGATGGAGCAGGACCCAGAGCCCCATCACCGAGCCTCCAACTCATTCCCTGATACATGAGCAGAAGATCCTAGAACTTACCACCAGGATCACTGAGCTGCTGAGCGGAGAGGTGAGCGCTGCTGGGAATGCTGGGACATTATACAATAACGCCAAGGGAGGGGTCTGGTAATGACTGTGTCCTTGTGTTGTCAGGTTCCTATAAGGTGTCAGGATGTCACTGTCTATTTTTCCATGGAGGAGTGGGAGTATTTAGAAGAACACAAGGATCTGTACAAGGACGCCATGATGGAAAATCACCAGTCCCTTACACCACCAGGTAAGAGGAGACCTTCTATTACTGTAGACCTTCCATGACAAGTGCAAGTGCCAATACATTCTAATACAGCACATAGAGCTCGCTCCGTACAGTATTTGACTGAAGTTTTATGCAAATCGACTTCGGATGTTTCATCCAAAGTCGATTCGCTCATCCCTATTCATGATTCTTGGGAGAACATAATTCAAGAGCACTTTGCATCCCCGTTACCCCTAATGGTAATATATTACATGTATTTTGTACTAACTAAAACCATATACTCATACTTTCATATTTTATAGATTTTTTTTTTTTCTTATTTGATCTTGCCTGAGCTGCTGCTCCATTTTGTTAAGAGCAGTTCAGTAGCCACCGGATTATAATTGGAGAGATTGGGTCGGTAGCCCCGGGCCCATACCGATTTGCCATCCCAAACGCCCCATTTTTTGCCACCAGTAGCTGCAGGAGATAGTAACCGCTGTCCCGTCAGCGCCAAGGTGGAAGGCTGGAACAAGGAGGAAGAGTGCTGAGGAGAGGACTCAGAGCACCGAGAGCGGGCACATGACTCAGTTACTCACTGCAGCTCCGCCTCCTCCGGCACAGAAGGCGATGTGCCCGCCCATGTCCCCACGCCCCCATCTGTGCGTGTGTCTGTGTGTGACCTAATGCCCGCCCCCAGTCTTCTCAGTGCCAGCAGCCAGATTCATCAGACCGCGGGCTGTGTCTGTGGCAAGAAGTGGCTGCTGCTTCCAGCAGCAACCAGAGTGAGCAGCAGCCAAAGCTCCATAGTAAATTTAAATGAAGGTTAATGATGGGCAGCAGGGCAGGGCAGTGGGCTGTGTGAGTGAGATAGGGGCACTCCATCAGAGCAGCAATGGCAGAGAGACTCACTGAGGCCAGCAGCAGCCATTTTAGTCAGATTACAGACAATCTTTAACTTTGGCGAGGAGCAAGATCAATTAGTAATCCACCATTTTGATTTTTTAAAGTAACTCTTGGTGTGCTGGCTGGGCACTAGGGATGAGCGAACTTCTGTTTTCAAGTTCAGCGTACAAGGTTCGGGTTATCTAAGAATTCCGTTATAGATTACGCTACGATTAACCATACGTTATGGTATCTGTTAGCAGAATCCATAACAGAATTCTTAGATAACCTGAACCTTATACATCGAACTTGAAACCAGAAGTTCGCTCCACACTACTGGGCACCTGTGAGGAGAGAGACAGAGCAGTGGCACAGAGACACTGGACAGCAGCCACCATTTTGGTCAGGACCGGGCCAAAGCTCCAGAGTGGTTCCTCAAATATAGAGATTACTAATCCACCATCATGTTACATTTATTCTGCAGATCTGCTTATTCCACCATCGTTACCTCCTGTGAAATCCAGCATCTCACAGAAGCCAAAAACACAAGGGCAGGCAGTCCTACAAGACAAGGGCAGGCAGTCCAACAAGACGATCACAAGCCATTCATTTCGACGGTAAGAAGTTGTGTCTATGCAAACTGTTTGGTAGGCATGTCACTGGTGACAGATTCTCTTTAAGGATTTTAACCTGCAGCTAGAATAATATGTAACATTTATTCCACAGATCTCGTTATCACCTCCGAAATACGTCTAACAGAAGCCTACAAGACGAGGGCAGGCAGTCCTACAAGACAAGGGCAGGATGTCCTACAAGACCATCACAAGCCATTCATTTAAAAGGTAAGAAGCTGTGTCTATGTAAACTGTTTGGTAGGCATGTCGCTGGTGACAGATATTTTTGGACTCTAGACTGTACAGTTCCTGATTATGGGGGCTGTTATAAATGTATATGTGGTCTGTTAGAGTGCATGTCCTCTGACACTTACTATTGTATACCCCTGGTAGCCACTTGGCAACCTGTTGATGGCACCTTAGTGGCCACATTCTTTTTAAAATTGCATTCCAAGAGCTATAACTGGTTTGTTTTTTCATCAATGTGCTTGTATGAGGTCTTATTTTTTGCAGGTTTTTAATGCACCATTTTGGACCTTTTATTGGTCCAGACATTATAAAATAAGTAGCACGTTATGTAGGGCATAAAGCAGGGATCTCATAGTGCTTACTATTTTTCCTGGGCAACGCTCCGTTCGCCCGCTGTGCCCCTGTTGAACTCTCCCGCCTGGTATGCTAATTAATAGCATCGGAACAGGGAGGAGGAGATGCCAGGGTTTCTCAATGAGTGTCTCCTTCTCCCTCGGCTGTGCCGCGATTCAATCACAAAGGAGAGCATCACAGCCAGGGAGAAGGGGAGTTTTTATTTTCTCCCTGTCTGTGACGCTCTGCGCCGTGATTAGACCGCGCTACAGCCAGGAACAAGGAGACGCCTATTGAGAAACCCTGGCGTTTCCTCCTCCCTGTTCCAATGCTAGTAATTAGAGGGGAATTTAACAGGGGCCACAGTGAGCGAACCGAGCTGCGCCCATGAAAAATAGTAAGCACTATGAGATCCCTGCTTTATGTCCTACATCACGTGCTACTTATTTATAATGTCTGGACCCCTAAAAGGTCCTCTTTAAAAAAAACTATGTTTAAGTCAGTAAAAAGGCGTATTAGTGGTCACTAAGGGGTTAATTAGTGTGGGCCTGCTCTGTGACCTGTTCATTAGGGAATATTATACTGTATGGTCTGAATAGAAACACCTGTTGTTATCTCGACAAAGCGATTATATTCTGGGACCTTTGCAGACAAAGAACTCCTGAAAACCATGATATTTTCTTTGATCTTTTTGATCTTTAATTTTTTTATACAAGTACGTGAAATACTGAAATTGTACATAATCCTGTTTTCTTACATGTCCTATTTACTATATATTTCTCGTCTTGCTATTGTTTCAATAAAGCTTGAACAACAGAGATCACTGTTTAACCCTCTATCTGCTGTTATCAAAGCTGATTGATGCATAGAGGGGGGAGAAAAAAGAGGCATCCCCATTTGACTTCATTCACACTTCATTTTGTAAATACTGAAGCAAAGCTGTCATCTCACTGGTCGGGATTACAGAACATACTGCTATTTCTTGTACTCAATTTTCCATCAGTAGGAAAACAGGGTTTCATTAACTTAAAGGGGTTATCCGGTAATAAATATTGATGACCTATCCACAGGATTGGTCATCAATATCAGATCAGCGGTGGGTTAGACAATCCATGAGCGCCGTTGCCTCTTCCTAGGCCATCTGCCATCACCGTACATCAATCACATTGCAGCGACCAGGCCGCAGGGGCAATATGTGTGAGTTATGGTGGGCCGATGGGTGTAGTAGTAGTAGTTTGCTCACAGTTCTGTAGAGCTCCCTGGGACGGTGTGCAGTGAATGGAAGGACGGCACCAGTTCCTTCGGGGCACACTCTGTTGTCCAGGGACTCCCTCCAGATGGTGGTTGAGGTGTCCTTGGTGGTGTGGTTTTTAAGGTGCCGTGGAGGCAGGATCCCTGGTGATCGTAATGCCAGCACCGTAAGGTGTAATTGAGGATAATGAAGAATAAGGAGAGTCAAAGGCTGATGAATAGAGTTGAGCACCTGGATGTTCGGGTTCGAGGGGTTCGGCTGAACTTCACAAAAAAGTTCGGGACCCGAACTTGACCCCGAACCCCATTGAAGTCAATGGGGACCCAAACTTTTGAGCACTAAAATGGCTCTAAAATAGTCATTGAAAGGGCTAGGGGGCTGCAAATGGCAGCAAAATGTGGTTAAGAGCATGGCAAGTGCTCTGCAAACAAATGTGGATAGGGAAATTACTTCAAATAACCCAAAATACGTATAAATAAAAAATTATAATCTTGATCTAGGAGGAGGAGGTCCATATGGAGTAGGAGGTTGAGGAGGCGGTGTAGGTGGAAGCGGCGGTGGAGGAGGAGGAGGTAGCCAACACTAATTTTTGCTTTTATTTTATTTTATTTTTTATTTTTTTGTTCAAATTTGGGTACACCCCAAAACATTGGGAAATATAAAAAATACAAAAATTTGAAAGTGCGCTGGAGTACAACAATGGCTGGGTGAGGCCGGTATACATGTCTATTCTGCACAAGATACGGACAAGTCCTGAGGGATCCCTGCCTGGTTCATTTTAATAAAAGTGAGCTTGTCCACATTGGCTGTGGACAGACGGCTGCTCTTGTCTGTGATAACCCCCTCGTGCCGTGCTAAACACACGTTCAGACAATACACTGGCTGCAGGGCAGGCCAGCAGCTCCAAGGCGTAAAGGGCAAGCTCAGGCAATGTGCCCATTTTGGAGACCCAGAAGTTGAAGGGGGCAGACCCATCAGTCAGTACGTGTAGGCGTGTGCACACATACTGCTCCACCATGTCGCACGTCCCCGTGACGGCCATGATCCAATTGGATATCTTCTCTATCAACTTTCGATGTTCTTTTATGCGCCTACCATGGTGATCACGGGTAACAGGGAATCAGGGTTCCAGGCCAGAGAGGGAGCCTGAGAAAGGGATACCACATCCAAGGGAGGTCAATGGATTAAATTAAATGTGATTGAGCAGAAATGTGGGACAAATTATTGAAGCAGAAGCTTCCAAGTAAAGGAGGGGGCGCGCGGAGCAATTACCCACTCCCAACTCGGGGAGGTAGTGACGATAAATAACAATACAGGACTGTTAAGATGCCCTGTTATTGGAATGATTAATAAAAAATTACAGGGAATGTCACTGGGGTATTTTGGATTTGGAAACGTTAGACTCTTGACTCTAGATAACTTCTGCCTGAACGCACATTCCCGTGACGTCCACAATCCAATTAGATATCTTCTCTATCAACTTTCGATGTTCTTTTCTGCACCTACCATGGTGATCACGGGTAGCGGGGAATCAGGTTTCCACGCCAGAGAGGAGCATGGGAAAGGGATACCACATCCAAGGGAGGTCAATGGCTGAAATGTGATCGGGCGGAAATGTGTGACAAGTTATTAAAGCGGAAGGATCGAATGAAAGCAGGTGGCGCGCGTCAATTAAAGACAAATTTTAGAAATTTAAATCCCTGTCACCTATGCAGAGCAGGGGTTTTTCATCGGCAAAAATGGGTTAATGTCACCCACCAATGGAACAGACGATATTTTAAAATTTCGGACCCTGTCATCTATGCAGAGCAGGGGTTTATTCACGGTAAAAGTGGTAAAATGTCACCCAGGAATGTAACAGACACTTTTGCACCCTGCTCCCTCTTTTGCTGTGCTGGTGCCTCTGTGCGAACACCGCCTCTTCCTCCGAACTAGACAAGTCACTCACATGACCTTGATTCCATGTGGGGTCTAGTACCTCATCATCTTCCACCCACTCTTTACCCCTGCCCTGCCCTTGTCGGTCTGCAGACTACAGAAAGCTGCAGCAGTTGGCACCTGTGTTTCGTCATCATCAGATACATGCTGCGTTGGTCCTCCCATGTCCTCATCCTGAAACATAAGAGGTTGGGCATCATTGCAGTCAATCTCTTACACTTCTGGTGCAGGGCTAGGTGGATGGCCCACAGAAACCCTGCTAGCAGAGTCATCAAAAAGCATAAGAGACTGCTGCATGACTTGGGGCTCAGACTGCTTGCCTGATATGCAAGGGGGTGAGGTGAAAGACTGATGGCCATGGGCTGTAGGAGCAAACTCTGATCTTTCAGCAGGAGACTGGGTAGGAGACAATGCGAAGGAACTGTAGGCACTGTCAGCCCCCCAATCTACTATCGTCTGTACTTGTTCTGGCCTCACTATTTGTATTGTCCTAAATGCAGTGTAGGCAGCAAATGTACTTTCTAGCCAAAAAAATTGTCACCCAACAATGTAACAGACGAATTAGTGAAATGTATTTCCCTGTCCACTATGTAGAGCAGGGGTATATCACAGCCAAAAATTTGGGAAATTTAATTGACAATGTAACACACAAATTAGTGAAATGACTTAAAAGAAAAGAAAATACGTAAAAAAATAAATAAAAAATCTTGATCTAGGAGGTGGAGGTCCATATGGAGTTGGAGGTTGAGGAGTCGGTGGACGTAGCGGAGTAGGTGGAAGCGGCGGTGGAGGAGGAGGAAGTAGCCAACACTGGTTTTTGGTTTTCATTTTACATTTTTTTGTTCGAATTTGGGTAGACCCCAAAACATTGGAAAATATTAAAAATACAAAAATGAGAAAGTGCACTGGAGTATAACAATGGCTGGGTAAGACCGGTATACATGTCTATTCTGCACAAGATACGGACAAGTCCTGTGGGATCCCTGCCTGGTTCATTTTAATGAACGTGAGCTTGTCCACATTGGCCGTGGACAGGCGGCTGCGCTTGTCTGTGATGACGCCCGCTACCGTCCTAAACACACGTTCAGACAATACACTGGCTGCAGGTCAGGCCAACACCTCCAAGGCGTAAAGGGCAAGCTCAGGCCATGTGCCCAATTTGGAGACCCAGAAGTTGAAGGGGGCAGACCCATCAGTCAGTACGTGTAGGCGTGTGCACACATACTGCTCCACCATGATGCTGAAATGCTGCCTCCTGCTAAGACGTTCTATATCAGCTAGTGGTGCTGGTTGCTGTGGCGTGCTGACAAAGCTTTTCCACATTTCGGCCATGGTAACCCTGCCTTCTGAGGAGCTGATGGTGCCCCAGCTGCGTTGGCGGCCTCTTCCTCCTCCTCTGCCTTCGCCTTGTGTTTCCACTGTGCACCCGCTGTCAGGTGGGAATGCCATCAGCAGCGCATCTACCAGCGTGCGCTTGTACTTGCACATATTATGATCACGCTCCAGTGACGGAATTAAGGACGGTACCTTGTCCTTGTAACGGGGATCCAGCAGCGTGGCCACCCAGTAATCAGCACAAGTTAGAATGTGGGCAACTCGGTGGTCATTGCGGAGACACTGCAGCATGTAATCGCTCATGGTTGCCAGGCTGCCCAGAGGCAACGACAAGCTGTCCTCTGTGGGAGGTGTATCATCTGTGTCCTCTGGATCCCCCCAACCACTCACCAGTGATGGCCATGAGCTGGTTTGGGTGCCACCCTGCTGTGAACTCCTCGTCTATCTCCTCCTCCTCATCCTCCACCTCGTCATCCTCCAGAACTGTGCCCTGGCTGGACAATTGTGTACCTGGCGTATGTTGGTGCAGGAACCCACCCTCGGAGCCACTTGTGAATGACTGGCCTGAAACCCTTGTAAATGATCCCTCTTCCTCCTCCTCCTGTGTCACATCCTCTTCCATTATCGCCCAAAGCGTTTTTTCAAGGAGGCATAGAAGTGGGATAGTAACGCTAAGAACTGCGCCATCGCCACTGGCCATGTTGGTGGAGTACTCGAAACAGCGCAACAAGGCACACAGGTTTTGCATGGAGGCCCAGTCATTGGTGGTGAAGTGGTGCTGTTCTGCAGAGCAACTCACCCATGCGTGCTGCAGCTGAAACTCCACTATCGCCGAATTTCTGCACCACCAAATTCAGCATCAGGCCCAGCTAGGCCCAGAGCTGCTACGAGATTTCACCCATTATCGCACACCACCAGGCGGGGCTTGAAGCTCACTGGCACCAACCACTTATCGGTCTGTTGTTCCAGCATCTCTACAGCTCCTGCGCGGTGTGGGGTTTGTCCCCCAGATACATTTTAAAACTGCCTGCTGTCGTTTACCCTTGGCTGTGCTGAAGTTGGTGGTGAATATGTTACACTGACCGGATGAGGAGCTGGTAGAGGATGAGGAAGCGGAGTAGGAGAAGGAAGCAACAGGAGGCAAAGAGAAGCGCCCTGCAATCCTCGGTGGTGGAAGGACATGCGCCAAACTGCCATCCGTCTCAGGCTCAGCCGCCACTGCATTTACCCAGTGTTCTGTTAGGGAGATATAACGTCCCTGACCGTGCTTACTGGTCCACCTATCCGTAGTTAGGTGGACCTTGTCACAGATGGCATTGCGCAGTGCACACCTGATTTTGTCCCCCACTTGGTGGGGATGGCTCGGCTTGGTGGGGATGGCTCGCCTGGAAAAGTACTGGCGGCTGGGCACGACGTACTGTGGGACAGCCACCGCCATAAGGCTTTTAAAACTCTCCGTCTCCACCAGATGGAATGACAGCATTTTAAAGGCCAGTAATTTTGAAATGCTGGCATTCAGGGCCAGAGATCGCTGGTGGGTAGGGGGGTACTTCCTCTTTCGCTCCAGTGTTTGGGAGATAGACAGCTGAATGCTTCCATGGGAAATTGTGAAGATGCTTGGTGACCCAGGTAGTGGCATTGCTGGCACATCCTCTGTTTGCACGGTGGCAGGTGCCACTGTCACACCAGAGGGGGATGAAGAGGCAGAGACTGAAGCAGAAGAGGAAGCAGGAGGAGCCAGAGACCTTTCTTGGTTTTTGAGGTGTCTACTCCACTGCAGCTCGTGCTTTGCACTTAGATGCCTGGTCATGCAGGTTGTGCTCAGGTTGAGAATGTTTATACCTCGCTTCAGGCTCTGATTGCACAGCGTGCAAACCACTCGTGTCTTGTCGTCAGCATATTGTCTGAAGAACTGCCACGCCAGGGAACTCTTTGGAGCTGGCTTTGGTGTGCTCGGTCCCTTGGTGCGGTGGGCAGTAGCAGGCGTACTGTCTAGGGGACGGCCGCTCCGCTTTTGCACCCTGCTCCCTCTTCTGCTGTGCTGGTGCCTCTGTGCGACCATGACCTCTTCCTCTGAACTAGACAGGTCACTCGCATGACCTTGATTCGATGTGGGGTCGAGGACCTCATCGTCCTCCACATCATCTTCCACCCAATCTTCACCCCTGCCTTCCTTGTCTGTCTGCACACTGCAGAAAGCCCCAGCAGTTGGCACCTGTGTTTTGTCATCATCTGGGGCAGGGCTAGGTGGATGGCCCTGGGAAACCCTGCTAGCAGAGTTATCAAAAAGCAGAAGAGACTGCTGCATGACTTGGAGCTCAGACTGCTAGGCTGATTTGCAAGGGGGTGAGGTGAAAGACTGATGGCCATGGGCTGCAGGTGCAAACTCTGATCTTTCAGCAGTAGACAGGGTGGGAGACAATGTGAAGGTACTGGAGGCACTGTCAGCCACCCAATCTACTATCGCTTGTACTTGTTCTGGCCTCACCATTCGTAGAGCCGCATTAGGCCCGACCAAATACGCTGAAGGTTCTGTCGCCTACTCGCACCTGAGGAAGGTGTTTCACTTGTGCGTGTAGCTGGCACAGATCGACCATGTCCTCTCCCTGCAACAGGAGCTCCACCAGCAGCACCACAACCGTGGCCACGTCCCTTATTTGACGCTCTCCTCATTCTTTGCGTTCACCAACCAAACTAACAGATGGTTTATGTCAGGCGACAATGTAACCGCCAATAGTCAACAATTAAGTTCACTGACAGTAAGGCAGCGCCGGTGTCATAAGGAGGAAACATTTATTGAGGTCACACAATAGTGTGACAGGCGAATTTAATACAATTACTTCAATGTCACAATTTTTTTTTATTTGTCAACCAACAATATAACTGCAGTATTTAAAGCTTGTATTTCACTGTCACAAATGCAGCAAAGGCCACAAATCTAGTGTCTTGCAGAAAATGGGTGTCTTTTTTTTTTTTTTTTTTATACCAGAATATAACAGCAGTATCTAACGCTTGTATTGGACTGTCACAAAAGCAGCAACGGCCCCAAATGTAGTGTCTGGCACAAAATGGGTGTGGACTTTGTGTGGCTGTCATGGCCCATAACAGGTAGTAACTAGTGTTAGGGACCACTCATGAAGGCGACCTTGACGTGGCGAGTGGCTTATTACACCAATGCCTCATTCAACATCCAGCATAGAGGCAGGGCAGAGTGCTGGTTGCAGAGTGCGATTGCATTTGTTTTTTTGCGGGTATTTTTTTAAACCCAGAATATAAATGCAGTATTTAACGCTTGTATTGGACTGTCACAAATGCAGTGCAGGGCGCAAATGTACTTTTTAGCAAAAAAAATAATATTTGTCCCCACGATCTAACAGATGGATTTACTTGGATTGTACTTTACAGAAAAAAATGGGAATATGTCACCCCCTGGGTCCCTGAACTCACAGACGGATTACCTATATTATTTTCCCTTCCCCTGGCACATATGCAGTGCAGGTGCACTTAAAAAATGGGTATGTGTCGCCCACTGAACTAAAAGAACAGGGTTAAATTATTGTCCCTGGCACATATGCTGTGCTGGTGCACTGAACTTGCACAAAATGGCCGCCGACGCCCACCTAACTAACAGATGGATAAAAGTATTTTTATGTGTCACTGGGCTCAGGGCAGGGTAAAAAAATGTTTCAACTGCACTCACAAAACAAAATCAGCTGTACATCGCTGAGTTAACTAGTTCTGATAACAGATTCTTTCTATTCTCTCCCTCACAGCAGCAGCATCCTATCCCTACACTAGTAACAGCAGAGTGACGTGCAGCGCTACGTGACTCCAGCTTATATAGAGGCTGGGTCACATGCTGCACTGGCCAATCACAGCCATGCCAAGGGCACAAGAGTTAAACGTTTGTTGATTGGTTGCTCTGCAGCCTTTCAAAAAGCGCCATTAAATCGCCGAACACCGAACTCAAACCCGAACGTTTACTGAAAAGTTCGGGGTCCAAAAATCCTAAAGTTCGGTACGGGTTCGCTCAACCCTACTCGGAATATAAAAATATGTTTGTGTTGCTGGAATCCTGGACAGTTGAAGCAAAGGAGAGACCTACATGCGGTGTCAAAGTGAATCTTTGCATTAGCGTTTGGGATTATACGAGAAAGCTATTAGGGGTCACTGCTGCATTCAATTTTACGCCACTTTGGGGAAATGTTCAACTGGGCGAGTTCTAGAACATATCTCAAGACAGGTTCTGGGCTAGCTCGGGCATTCACTATATTTCACAGCTTTTTAGGGATGGGGTTATTTCTACATTAGAAGCGATTTCGCACTTAGAAGGTACTCGTAAGACTAACTGGTTTAGATATAGACAATTGCACTCCGCTTACAGGTCAGTCTCCATTATTTACAGTGGAAAATAATAGATCTATAGAGAATTTGACTAAGGTACAGGAGGGGAAGAGTAAGTTATCACATATATATATAGGGGTTTGATCTATGGCATGGTATGTAGGGAATCATTTCCAAGTTGGGGGAGATGGAGATGTGAGGTTCCCAGATTGGTTCAGTCAGATTCGGACAGGATTTACTGCAACATGAGTAGATGTTCAGTGACTACTAATCACACTGTAATACAGTTCCATTTAGTACACCAGTTTATATTTATCTTCTGTAGATTATAAAAAGAAGGGATCCGCTCACCCCTATTCTTTTCAGGATAGGTGCTCCAATCCAAAGTTTGAGTCACCCCTCAAAATTTCAGGTATATATAAGTAAAAAATGGATTGGTCACTCTTATATGGAAATACAGGATGTTTTATTTGGCATGCATGTTAAACAATTGGATAAAAGAAACACCTTAAAATAGCAACAATTTTAAAAAAATGCAATAAAAAATCTTCTATAGACTATTCGGCACAGTATCATATGCTTAATCTCTATCAAGATAACATAGATTCTATCAATGATAAATTAATTGCATGGGGAATAGCAACGTTGAAATAGGTACTGTTAGTGTCAGAGGCCTCTCTCTCTGTATATCCTCCTGGACTTGTACAGTCCTAGGTATGGTGAATTGTCTGTTTTAGTTGGAGAGACAAATTGGCACAAGCAGTGACTATCTGGTTAATAACAAATAGTACCAAGTTCATAAGAATTACATCCAATATTCAATTTTTAAAAAAAGGGTGTATTGCACCATTGGGTGAACCAGTCTCTGGATACTGAGTCCTTTCTTATATCTACACAGACCTGTCCAGGCGTCTGTGTCAAAAAGAAAAGGACTCCAACTTTTTAGCAAACAGATGATAAAGATTATCAACTTTCCAGCTACTGATTGTCCCGATATACTAGCAACCAGCTGGATTACAGCAAGGATCCTTCACTTGAGTAACCAATGTAATTTGTTTGCGTCCAACGTCTGTATCAAAAGTAGCGCTTCAGCCGCCACACACTGATACTATGTTACATCCAACTGTTGGTTGTTATAATGGATTCGTGTATAACTGCAGTACGGACTGCTTGCTTGAGTAGCTGAAACAGTTCATCCGATTAATGCTTGGCAAGGTATCTCTTATTGTTGTACCCACTGTTGTGGGCTTACCTTTGCTTGCGCCGTCCAGTAGGTCGATATATAAGGATAATCCACGGCACACCAATCTCTTTTACTTTGCAAAATTTATTATGGGTACAAAAAAGGTATTCACAAGGTTTGTCAATATATGACTAGTCGCGCCATGATTATAATATGAGCAAAAAAATTCACATATATTTGTGGGCCATGTTATCTCCCGACGTTTCGGTCCTGTCAAAGACCTTTCTCAAGGGATCGTGGCCGGTTAGCAGACTGCATAGTATGGGCGCCCATACTATGCAGTCTGCTAACCGGCCACGATCCCTTGAGAAAGGTCTTTGACAGGACCGAAACGTCGGGCGCGACTAGTCATATATTGACAAACCTTGTGAACACCTTTTTTGTACCCATAATAAATTTTGCAAAGTAAAAGAGATTGGTGTGCCGTGGATTATCCTTATATATTCTGCGACTGAAGTCCTCTGCGAGCACCCACCACTATACTAAGGTGTGCGGACACAATTTTCCTTAGTCCAGTAGGTCGAGACTTTATTTAGAGCCCTTGCTCCGTGAGATCTGCCGGCGTCCCGGCTATGGAGCCGCTCGTGTCCCACGTGTCTCTCACAGATGATGTTAATTCAATGTGAGGATCACGGACCTTTTTCTGTTGGCGCTTCTGAATGACGTGTTGCAGTCTTTGTTAGATCCAGGGAATCCTTTTCTTTATAGTGCACTCGGTGGAAAACGGGGTATTTGTCCAAGATGTTTGACGCCAGATGCTTTTCGGGGAGACGCTTCCCCTTCCTCAGTGGCATACCCCCATTCCATGGATCAGTACAGTTTATACTGATGCTGGTCTTTGGCAAAATCCCGACTGGAACCGCAATCATATCCTTCAAAGTCAATATGGGATTTTTTTAATGTTATTTACACCCCTAATTTTGGTGCGTTTTTTCTATCCTGGTACGATTTTTTTTCATTCATAATTTTCTATCCAGGATTTGATCTGCCTATATTAGTTATCATAATCAGTACCATTGTTTCATATTTCACATATCCACTGTGGTTTCAGTTCACTAGTACTATATCATTTATAAAGATACACTTTAAAACAATAAATAAATCTTTACATGTGTACTCAAGGCTGTTTCCCCAAGCCTTAGATGGAAGGATAGTGTGCCCTCCACTAAAAACCTTTCCATCCTGTATTTCCATATAAGAGTGACCAATCCATTTTTTACTTATATATTTATCTTCTGCTCAACTCAAGGATGCATGGGGTGCTTCACTCGGGTTTCCTCAGGGGGGACCACGAGTTCGCTGACTTCATGCATCTATGCTGGTCTTGCAGATATGTTCAGATTTTTTGGCAGGATGTATACGGGGCTGTCAAAAATAGGTCTGGGGTACAATTGCCTTTTAATGCCCAAGTTGCCATATTAGGGGACATAGAGAAAGATCAAGGATCAGCTTATAAGTTTAAACTAATCTCTATGGTTCTCATGTTGGCTAGAGTGATTATAGCACGTGGGTGGATGGCTAGAGCTGCTCCTGATAGAAATAACTGGCTCAGTTTGGTTGATAAAGTGAAGGCATATGAAAGGATTAGACATATTTCCCAAAATAAGCTACAGGTATGGTCCAAATTGTGGTCCATATGGTAAAAGGTTGTAGCTACCTTGCTCCACCAGAGGGATTGTGATTGTGGGGTTTGTACATATGAATTTCTCTTTGGCAGCAGCCCTGTGATAGGTTCACATTGAGAAACTAGATGTTTGATGTATTTTGATATGGCTGTCATTTCTTAAAATTATGAATAAACTATTAAAGTTAAAATAAAAAAGGGAAATGTGTTTTGAAATTTAGTATGTATAAGAGTAGGTCTAGGTAATGTCCAGAAATGACATAGGCCCCATGAAATTGCAGTAGGTGGTCACACAAGCTTTAGCTAATCCTAGCAGTGGACCCTCTCAGCCACAATCTAATTGGCACTGGTAAAGGTAAGTGAAAACCTGGTGTTCATTCATTAATAATGTTCCCCAAAGTGTGAAAAGTTTATTAAGCATATGGGTGACATAGAGCATATGTTAGGGCCATACAGTGTTGTATACTCAGGTGGTCTGTACAGGTTCATGCCAAATTTTGCTTCCATTCATGATATCTATCCTATACACTTTGGAGGAGCTTGTGTTGTCTGTTGACATTGGGATGTATTATACTGTATGGTCTGGATAGAAACACCTTTCGCCATCTCTACAAGGGATTAAATTCTGGGAACTTTGCAGACTAAGAACTCCTGAAAACGTTATACAAGTAAATGTGATTCTCTTGCTAAATTGTACATTATCCTGTGTTATTACATTTCCGATTTACTTTGTTTCCTGATCCTGACTTACTATTGTTTTAGTAAACCTTAAATGATTAATACAAAATCATTTGCTTTGGGAAAATAATAAAATTATGTTTAATTTTCTAGGTGAAGACGGGTTGAGCAGCTCCCATGGATACTTCAATTTATCTTCCTACCATGAAGTAGAAGATAACAATACCACACAAGCTAATTCAATAACTCCTAATGTACCCACAGTCTTTCAAAGTGAAGATCTATCCACTGACACCACTGGTCACAAGAAAAGTTTATGTAATCAATCACTGATTGGACAAACAAGAACTAAACAGAAATGTGGGAAACATTTAAAAAAAAAATCTAATCTTTCTTTGCATAAGAAAAATCATCGCAAATCATTTTCATGCTCTGAATGTGGGAAATATTTTACCAGGAAATGGACTCTAGTTGGACATCAGAGAACTCACACAGGAGAGAAGCCTTATTCATGTTCAGAATGTGGAAAATCTTTTTCCACAAAATTCATTCTAGTTGGACATCAGAGGACTCACACAGGAGAGGAGCTGCATTCATGTTCAGAATGTGGGAAATGTTTTAGTCAGAAATCGCACCTTTATAGACATCAGAGAACTCACACTGGGGAGAAGCCATTTCCATGTCCTGAATGTGGGAAATGTTTTAGTGCGAAATCAAATCTTGTGGACCATCTAAAAATCCACTTAGGGGAGAAGCCATTTTCATGTTCAGAATGTGGGAGGCGTTTTAACCGTCAATCAAATTTTATTCAGCATCAGAGAACTCACACTGGAGAGAAGCCATTTTCATGTTCAGAATGTGGGAAGAGTTTTAGTAAAAAATCACATCTTGTTACACATCAGAGAACTCACACAGGTGAGAAGCCATTTTCATGTTCAGAATGTGGGAAGAGTTTTAGTACAAAATCAGGTCTTGTTATACATCAGAAAACTCACACAGGTGAGAAGCCATTTATGTGTCCTCAATGTGGGAAGTGTTTTCGTGTGAAATCAATGCTTGTAGAACATCAGGGAAGTCACACAGGGGAGAAGGCATTTATGTGTCCTGAATGTGGGAAGTGTTGCAGTGTGAAATCGCAACTTGTTACACATCTGCGAGTTCACACAGGGGAGAAGCCATTTTCATGCTCAGAATGTGGTAAATGTTTTAGTATGAAATCATCTCTTGCTGCACATCAGAGAAGTCACACAGGGGAGAAGCCGTTTGTGTGTTTTGAATGTTGGAAGTGTTTTGGTCTGAAGTCATTGCTTATAAATCATCTAAGAACTCACACAGGAGAGAAGCCATTTTCATGTTCAAAATGTGGGAAGTCTTTTAGTCAGAAATCGACTCTTTCTAGACATGAGAGAACTCACTCATAGGAGAAGCCATTTTAATGTTTAGATTGTAGGAAATGTGGAGCTTCATTGTAGGACCTGCAGCCTTCTGATTTATAACTTAATGTGATTTTACGAGATTTTAATACCGATGACCTATTCTCAGGATAGGTCATAAGTACCTGAACACTGGAGATCCAACAGCTGGAACGCCCACTGATGAACTATTGGAGAAGGCATCAACACTCAGAGTAGCGCCGCTGCCTTCTTTCAGCTTTTTTCTAGTCCAGTGAAAACACATGAATCGATCAATTGGCCTAGGCGCAGCTCATCCCCATAGAAGTGAATAGGGCTGAGCTTCAATTCCAAGCACAGCCGCTATACTATGTATGGCACTGTGCTTGGTGAGCTGAGAGAAGTCCGTAGTGCTCACAGGAGCTCCGGTGCCTTTTCAAATAGCTGATCGGTAGGGGTTCTGGGTGTTGGACCCCCACGATCAGATACTGATGTCCTATTCTGAGGATAGGTTATCCGTATTAAAGTCTTTGAAAACGCCTTTTAACCCCTTGTGGATCAATGTCATGTACTGTACAGACAGATTTACTAAAAAACAGCACTAAACTTTTGTGACATTGTGATCACATTGGCACTACTGCTGTTCCCGCAAGAGTAGGACCACAAGTGTAATACATGGCCATCATCCTGGCTGCACAACACAGATCACTGTTTAACTCCCTGCCTGCTGTTATCAAAGCTGATGGGGGGGGGGGGGGGAGCAAAAGGTCATCCCATTTGATGTCATTAAGACTTAATGGAAATTCTGATACAAATTTGCCATCTTACTGGTCAGGAAGAGTACAGAACATGTTGTTTTATTTTTAGGTCATTTTCGTATCTGTATGATTACATAATTGAAAAGACACAAAGGAAGAATATATAGGGACATACCCTATTGTAGAGCATATCATAGGGCCATGCAGTGAGCATATACAGAAGTCTTGTGTACATGTTAATGTTCAATACATTTTCCAGTTTACACTTTCTCTATCCCCAATCTATAAAATAGATCACTGTTCTGTGAAAAACTCTCTGGAGTAGCAGATGTCCAAATACCCATGGCAGTGAAAGGGTTAAAAGTAAATCTTTGGATAATATTGAACCCATTATGTCTAAATTTAAGGAATGTAGGGATTTAGTCTGGTAGACAGGGTAAGCGGTCGCAGTACAGAGGCAATAAACAGTTCTTGCATCAAAACTTCAGTGTTTATTCACACACTAGGCAAGTTAACAAAACAAATGTGTGAATTATTTAGGCGCTGGGTGACAGGTGTACGTTTAGACACAGAATTAGACTTGGAAATGCACGGTAGCGTGTGTGTGAAGTTATTGTGGATATATTATTTACAATTGGCCACTCGGACCATCAGTGTCCCTTGATTTACATGTGTCACTAATTCTAAAAAGTAACTTTTATTACTTATCCTTAAAATGTTTGCTTAGAACTCTATATTTCCTATGATTAAAATTCTCAGCGTAGCCTGCCTGCCTGCCTATTAATGTGCTCACAGTATGATCAATGATTATCGAATTCGTCCACTAGGTGGCTCTATGCATCAACAATGGCTTATTTCATACGTCCTTTATTGTGCAGACGTCTCTCTGCTTATATACTGCACGCTGTTATTTCCACAGCGTCTAGCTACTGTGCCACCTTCTTGGACTAATCGCCTATCCTTATATCTCTCTCATATACGAATTAAGGCTGGGCTACCGCTGGCTAAAACGCTAAGTTCACTAGCTGCCCCCCGACATGTTTCGCCAACCAGGCGTCTTCAGGGGTTTGGGCAGAGGTCATTGGGCATTTAGGGTACTGCTATTTTGGCAATTGTATTTCACCCCTCAATAAAATAGCAAGCACAGCCAAGCCCTTGATGTAGGATTTAGCCAAAAAATAACCACACTATTGATGGTTAAATGGACTTGTTGACAGCTTGCCCCTGATGTAGGATATAGCCAAAAAATAACCACACTATTGATGGTTAAATGGACTTGGTGACAGCTTGCCCCTGATGTAGGATATAGCCAAAAAATAACCACACTATTGATGGTTAAATGAACTTGGTGGCAGCTTGTGCTGGCGCACCACAAGACACAAAATGGCCTCCGATCACCCCAGAAAAAAGTGACTGAAAAACGCTCTGGGCAGCCTAAAAACAGTGAGCAATTGAATAGCAGCAGTTCAATGATCCACAGCTGTAGATCGATCACTGAATCAAGTGTTTTGGAGGAGTTAATCTGCCTAATCTCGCCCTACTGTCGCAGCCGCAACCTCTCCCTACGCTAATCAGAGCAGAGTGACGGGCGGCGCTATGTGACTCCAGCTTAAATAGAGGCTGGGTCACATGGTGCTCTGGCCAAGCACAGCCATGCCAATAGTAGGCATGGCTGTGATGGCCTCTTGGGGCAAGTAGTATGACGCTTGTTGATTGGCTGCTTTGCAGCCTTTCAAAAAGCGCCAAGAAAGCGACTAACACCGAACCCGAACCCGGACTTTTGCGAAAATGTTCGGGTTCGGGTCCGTGTCACGGACACCCCAAAATTCGGTACGAACCCGAACTATACAGTTCGGGTTCGCTCATCCCTAAAAATTTGTTATTTCTTTTCATTCTTGTTATCTCTTTTTATCCCCCAAGCTCTTGAATGTAATGACAGCAATAGTAAATCATGTCTGACTGACATACACAGTTATATGTAAACGCATGTTTGACGGTGTTGAAAAACACATCGTGCTGTGGCATGTGCTATGCCTTTTAATCTTCCAAAAATTGTCCCCTATTGGGGGCAGGTGGTGTTTAAACATACATGGTGAAAAAAAATGTGAACTGTTGCGGGACCAAGCATCCAAAAATGATGCCTGCCCAAAAATTCTCACAGCAGCAGTGCAATGTGGATGTGGCAAGGGTAGGGTATTAGAGGCACATGGCCGCAGTAGTAGTGGCAACAGAAGTAGCATAGCATGGAACGTACAAGGAAATAGATTGGCTGTCTATGGGTGGTGGTAGTAGTAGTGGTAGATGTAATAGTGGTGGCAGTAGAGGATTAGTTAGCAGCAGCAGCTGAGGCGGCAGCCGTATGGTTCATGAGGCAACAGCAGCAATATGGAACATAATGTTAGGCAGGCAGCTGCAGTGGCATGATGGAGTCAGCAGCCGTATGGAAAATGATGGTAGTCAGGCAGCAGCAGCCTTATGGAACATGATGTTAGGTAGGCAGCAGCAGTGGCATGATGGCGACAGTTGCGTGATGAAGTCAGCAGCATGATGGAGTCAGCAGCCGTATGGAAATTAATGGTAGTCAGGCAGCAGCAGCCTTATGGAACATGGTAGGTGGGCAGACAGTAACAGTGGCAAGATGGTGCACCATCAGGAAGGCCAGGTCTATTCATTGGTCTCAGTCGGAGCAGTGTGAAAATCCTCCCAAATCCAAACTCTGTTCATTTTGTCAAAAGTGATGTTTTGGAAATTGGCGGAGGACAATTTGGTCCATTTGGGTGTCGCCATGGCCCCTGCAGCACTGAAAGATCCTCTCCAAGATGACACTAGAGGCTGGGCAAGAAAGAAAGTGTACTGTGCCAGTTCGGGCCACTGTTCCAGTCTGCCTGCCCAGAAATCCACGAGTGCAGGGAACAAGGCATGCACCGGAGACAGGTCTGAACCTGCATGTTGGTACTTGCATCCCTGGATCCGATGAAAGCTGTAATGGCACCGGACGGGGTTAAAAGCAGAGTGTGCCTGGCGTGCATGCTGTACCTGCGCTCCCTGGACTTTGTGTGGCTGTCATGGCACATAACAGGTAGGAACTAGTGTTAGGGACCACTCATGAAGGCGACCTTGACATGGTGAGTGGCTTATTATGCTTTGGCCAAAATGTACACCAATGCCTTATTCAACATCCAGCATAAAGGCAGGGCAGAGTGCGATTGCATTTGTGTTTTTGCATCTGAACCTGCATGTTGCTTGCTGATTTGCCTCAGCCTGGTGAGGAATGCGAAAAAACTGCTCCATCATGTTGAGGAGACTGAACTTGCTGCTGTGGCTTCTTTTGCTTGTGGCGGCATGGAGGTGGATGACTCTGTGGGGAGCAGAGAGGGGCATGTCTTTCAGACTCACTGGCTGCAGACATCTTCTCACAGAAAACTGCGACAAGCTGAGCAAACAGTGTTTTCTGGTGTGAGTCCCCAACAGTTACAGGGCGGACAGCAAGATGCATAAGCTGTTTTTTCTACGTTGCCCCCCTACTACATAAGCATCATCGTCTATTCTAAGATACATATAGGGGGATGAGGGACAACTTCAGCATAAAGGGCATGTCACGGGTAATGTGGAAGGGGAAAACACTAGATACACACAAAAGAAATAGACAGCAGTCTAGGCCTCAAAAGCTAAGGAAGAGGGATGGTGACCTCCTAGTAATCCCTAGGCCTTTCCCTAACTCCTGCCACTGTGAGCAGATCCTGATAGTGGAAATGCTCATACACTGTATACCTAGGCCCTGCTGAAACTGACGAGCCCTAGGATAGGTAGCAGGAGACGAGACAGCTGTTTCTTTCCCAGATGAAGGAACCCGCATCTCTTTGAGGCCTAGAACAAAACACACCAGAGAACAACAAACAGAAAAGTCAACAAGAACTTAGCTTTGGGATGTCTGGAGAAGCAGGAGATCCAAAACAAACAAGCTCTAGCAACTCCAACAGAAATATCAACCGCATGGTCAGCAGTGTGAGGCGGACCTAAATAGAGCTTTATCACTGATAACATTAACGAGCAGAACCTGAGGAGGGTTATGGTCCTGAGGAGAGGATGTGGGTCCCAGTGACGGACATTAAGACCACTCATCTCATCAGGGCTTTTCATAGGTCCCATCCTGAGAAGGTGGGCTCTGAGTGTCCGGAGTCCACTCGTAGAAGGAGGGGTACTGTCACCACCAGACATCTGAGAAGCTCTGACAGACGATCAATGCTTCTTCAGACCAGACTGAGAAATCCGCGCCATTCTTATTTTAATTTTTTTTATTTAATATCTTTATTAGTATATAAAAGGAATACACAAAGAAAGAATTTGATAAAACACTCAATACCTTTTTTTCTTTTCCCTCTTACCCCAGCCCTGTGATGGGCAGAGAAAAAAGGGCAGGAGACAGGACGAGAGAAAGAGAGGAAAAAAATATAAAAATTATATAAAATATTACAGTCAATCAGATCTTCCAGCCATCCCATATCAATCCACTTCTCGTCTACATCTCTCTGCCTATAAAGAATCTGTTCATAATTTTTTACCTTATTGACTAAGTTTATCTGGAGTATGACGAGCAAACCAGCTCCGGCTGATCAAGATTCTAGCTAACACCAATATCCTACCTAGAAGAATCTTTTGGTATTTATGAATGCTTATTATGGAGAAATCATTCAGCAAGAACAATTGTGGCTCAAAGGGGATTCGTATTTTAAGTTTGTAAGTAAGAAAGTTATTGATGCTATTCCAGTATTCTCTAAGTTCTGGACAAGTCCAGATCATATGGAGGTAATCCGCACCTAAGGTATCACATCTAGGGCGCTTGGATGTATCTCTTAGCCCACATTTGTTTAACCATATAGGGGTAACATATAATCTATGACAGATACTAAACTGCACTAGAACATGGTTGAAATTATGGGATAGTGAACCTAGATTAGTAAAAATATTCCCCCACCCTTCTAATTGTATATTTGGACAATCCAACTCCCAGGCCCTTTGTCCTGGTGATTGTGTATCACAAAACCGTGCCTTAAGTAATAGTTTATATATATTTGAAATCTTGATTCTTAGGGGTGTCATCCCTGTCCAATCGTTTAAAAAACAGGAACTGTCTATATCCAATATTGATTTATCATCCAAACTAAATAGTGCCGACCGCAGCTGAAAATACCTAAACCAAGAGAGGTTTTCTACATTATGTGATAACTCTGTGAACGACTTAATCTCTCTATCCTTTATTACTTGTGAAATGTTAAAAATCCTATTCTTTTGCCAAAATTTATCCGTTGCAATACCATCTAAAATCTGTAGATGAACGTTATGCCAGAGAGGCGTGAATATAAGTGAACCCTTTACCCTCAACCATATTCTAGTAGTAGCCCAGATTTTAGAAAGTAATTTTGTAGTCTCTTTATAACCCCGCTCTTGACTAATCGATAGTCCAGATTCCAAAAGAGTAAATATGTTGCTATATGAATAACTCCCTACTAGGGTCCTTAAGAGTGCACTATTTTTCCATTCATAACACATCGATAACTGAGCGGCAATAAAATAACCTTTGAAGTAGGGGAGGTTTAAACCCCCATATTCCAATGGTTTGTATAAGTCCTATAGTTTTAGTCTGACTCGTTTTCTTCCCCACACTAAATCCGCGCCATTCTTAGTTATATAAGTTAATGGTTTAACAACAGTTGAGTAATTCAAGATAAATTTACGGTAGTAGTTGGTGAACCCCAAAAATTGCATGAGTGCCTTCAGATCTTCGGGACGATCCCAGTCCAATACAGCACAGATGTCACTGCCTGCCCTGTGAGAGATCTGAGAAGATCGGATAGACTTGTAGAGATGGCCTTGCAGTTCACCCGGCGGTCGTCTCGCTGTGAACTTTGCTCGTTCGCAATTCGCCGAACGGGTGAACATATGGCGATGTCCGTCAGTGCCATATTCTTTTACATTATGAAGAACTTTGACCCATGACACATCCATCAGGTGGTACAAGACAACCAATTGAGACATTTCAGCACATGGACATACCCCCTACCTTATAAATAAACCTGATCTGGCCGCCATTTTACATTCAGTCTTTTGCCAGTGTAGGGAAAGGTTGCTGTGGGGAGCAAGGACAGACTGTTAGGGACACCAAACGCTAGCTAATAGGGCCACAAAAGTTCTTTTAAGGACTGGTATAGGCGTGCTATCGATAGGTGTGACATACTGAGGGGTGTAATATGCTTATAATATACTTTCTAACATAGAAAGTATACTATAGTGCATTTGTGGAAGGAGCTAAGCGAGGAACAGAATAGGCATGCCTACGGACTGTCCTAACCCAACTGGCTGGAGTGTGCCCGGCGCCAGTGACGAGGTAAGGCCTGAATAAGTGGGCCACCTAGGAGGAGAGTATAAGAAAGGGGATGGGAGGGAGGGGCAACAACGGGCGCCCTCCTGCTTGTAGGAGGGGGTTTAAATAGGGTGAGTACGCTCCTCCCACAATTACAGGCTGCAAGCAGCCTTCAACATTTGTGGGAGGAGCTAAGCGAGGAACAGAATAGGCATGCCTACTGACTGTCCTAACCCAACTGGCTGGAGTGTGCCCGGCGCCAGTGACGAGGTAAGGCCTGAATAAGTGGGCAAAAAGAGAACTGGTACGTAGCAGGGAGTGAAGCATTTATTGAAGCATTGTGTGAACTATAATGCCAAAGAACAAAAGGCTCTGGAGATCTCCGCCCGTGGATTCGGAATGTACCTTGTGAAGCAGGACGACCGCCAACGACCCATCTTGCGGATGACGTGCGCCTGTACCTGGTGACTTGATGCTGCGGACGCGGCCCCTATGCGAAAGGAGTGCCCGGATATCGTGCTAGGGTTGAAACCCAGCCCTGCGGCCAGGGTACGGATGTTGGAAATGAACAGGGTTGAAGACAGGGGCCTACCGTTGATCGGGAGCAACGGGTCGTCTAGAGCGGGAGATTGGAGGGAGGCCAGGAGCTCCTGGAGCACCTTGATAGGACACCAACAGGTGTCCGTAGGGAAAAATTCCACCTCTGTGGGAGGACCGGTCTGATTGGTCTTGGAGGATGGGATGGATAGGATGAAGTGGTCAGAGTGCCAGGTGAGATGTCGCCTGAGCAGGGTTGTTCGGGAGATGGCGCTGCAGGTGAATTCCCCCGGGTCTGAGGAACCCATAGAACCCGAGGTACATGGCCGCTTTGGTAATGATGCTTGCTGGTTGCCCAAAAGGAAGACCGTCTAGGGCTGCGGATAACTTGCGGAAAAGCTCACCTGACACCGGCTGCCTGCGCACCTGGACCGCCGCGCTAACTTTCTGAATGCCCCTGAGGGTGGCTTTGATGGCCTGATTTGAAAAGATGGATCTGGCAGAAGGGTCGCTGAGCATCCGGTGGTGTTGGATGCCGGCCAAATACAGCTTGATGGTATTGAAAGAGAGGTGGCGGTGGGTGTGGCAATAGGCTATGAAGGCCATGATAAACCTCGTCCACCTCCCCTTGTGGATGGGTGTCATCGAACCGCTTGAACATGCTGAACCCGGCGTCATAGTTCCTGGCGGTGTTGGCGGCTAGCGACCGCTGGACTAATGACCGTGCGGTTGCTATCAGGGGCTCTAGTTGAGCAGGAGGGCGCTGTACGGTGGAGCTGGAATGCCGACGGGATCTGCCTCCGGGAGTTCCTGGAAGAAAACATTGAGGTTAAACCGAGACAGGGCTCGGCCGCCACGTTCTGCGTTCCCTGGATATGGAAAGCGAAGACATGGAAGTTAAACTCCAAGGACAGCCAGACAAGTTTACGTAGCAGGGCCATAATCCTGGGGGATTTGGCCCTCCCCTTTGAAATGACCTCAACCAGGACCTGACTGTCTGTCCTGAATATGACTGACCTGTTTGCCCAGAGCGGACCCCAAACGTGGGCAGCCGCCACTATGGGGTATAACTCCAACAGCGGCGAGGACCTCATGGCCTCAGCCTCGGACAGGAGCTCCACCGGCCAACTGCCGACCAACCACTGTGGATAGAAGATTGCTGCGAACCCGCGGGAGGCCGCGGCGTCGGTGAAAACCGTGGGGGATGCTGCGTCCGGGGATGGCACAAATAATGAGATACCGTTCCACCCGGTCAGGAAAGCTTGCCACATCTGAAGATCCGCCATGGCGTGACCGTCCAGCCGGACGGTGGAGTCCTGATCCAGAGCGGTCGGCAGGAGGTTGAGAAGCCGGGAAATAAAGGACCTGCCCTGCGGCATGATTTTAAATGCACAGGTAAGGAACCCTAACAGGGACTCGAGCTCCCGCTTGGACAAAACTCCGGAAGAGGCCGCGGAGGAAACGGCGGCTTTAATCTTAGCCAGCTTGGCCGCGGGGAGGCTGGCCTCCATACGAACCGAATCCAGGGTGATGCCCAAGAAGGTAACCCTGGTGCCTGGACCCTCCGTCTTGGCGGATGCCACGGGGACCTCGAGGCCGGCGAACAGCTGGAGCAAACTCGCCAACCCTGAGGGGGGGCTCTGGGGCCCCTCGACTATCAGGAAATCATCCAAATAATGTATGACCATGTCCAGACCCCCATGATGGACAAGGATCCAGTGCAGCGCACAGGCGAACCTGTCGAACAGACACGGGCTGCTTTTAGACCCAAAGGTGAGCCGGTCAGCGAAATAGAACCCGTCCGCCCAATGCAACCCATAATATTGCCATAGCCGAGGAAGGATGGGGAGCAGTTTGAAGGCGTCCGCGATGTCGGCCTTGGCCAACCAAGCCCCCTCCCCGGCCAGCCGGATGTACTGAATGGCCTCGTCTATGGACGCGTAGGACATCGAGAATTCTTCTGAAGGGATCAGGGAGTTGAGGCTGGGGATCGGCGACATGTGAGGAGCTGACAAGTCGTATATTAGACGTTTTTTATTGGAGGCCTGCTTGGAGACCAGGCCAATGGGATTTATCCTCCAAGTAGCAAAGGGGATGGATTTGAACGGGCCTAGGAGAAAACCCTTTCGAACCTCGTCCTGTAACAGGGTGGCTACCGCCTCTGGGTCCTGATTAGCAGACTGTAGGTTCCTTCCCTCCCAGGAAACTTGAGGGAGGGCAACGAAGCCCGTATCGAAGCCCCTCTCGAAGCCGGCGAGAAGGAACTCTACTGACTGGTGATCGGGGTATCTCGCAACAGGATGCCCAAGAGCTCGATGTTGATGTCGGCCAGTCATAGTCTTACATTGCCTCTTCGGGTAGCTGGAGCGGGGGTGGGCCCTGAAGCAGAGGGAGCAGACGTGCAAGGCCCTGCAACTATTGAAACCACAACCCCCTGCGTTGAAGTTGTTGCAGACCTGACTCTGCCCTAGGTAAGCAATGGGCCTGCCCAGCTTGTCAGTGGACCCTTGGAATCGTTGTGTGCCGGAGGGGCCTGGCAGGGAACCCTCCCGGCCCGAGGTGGGGAGGTTGGGACACCAGTCGGCCGTGTGCTGTATGGATTGGCACGCTGCACACGTGGGGGCCTGCAACCCGGCAAAATGGCGACAGAAAAGCTCCATGTCCAGGTTTGCCCAGTCCGTGATGAATTGGAACTGGGCCAGGGTGGCGGCCGCCTTGGCTGAAAAAGACCTGTGGTAGTCATAGAAGTTTGATCCGCCGTACTTGTAACCTAAGTCGGTGACCCGGTACAAATAGGAATCCAGCTCCTCACGCCTGTGTGGCTGGCTGCTGCAGATGGTATCCCGGTAGAGGCTAAACGCCAGGAAAATTCGGGGATTGACAGCTTACGGTTCAGGCGGGCATCCTTGGCCCGCAGAACCACCGAGACCTCCCCGCAACAATTAATTACCTTATTCTCAGATACGTCTTGCGACGCAATGAGAATGGACGCCAGGTTGATGTCCCTCCCCGCCAGGATGTCCCTTTTCAGGTTTTCTGGGATGAAATGCGAGGGGGCAATCTGGGGGCTGGTACGGACCGTACCTGGCGCCGACTCCTGGGACGTAGACGGTAAGGCTGGAAGGGCTGGGGAAGGTGGTGCCGCCGGCCGGGACTCCAATTCCCCCATCCTGGTTTGGATATCCGCCACCGAACCCGCCAGACTGCCGATGGTGGCCTGCAACTGCAGGAGGGATAGCTGGATTGAGGAGAGAGAAGGTTGGTCACTTGAGCCCGACGGTGCCGTCATTAGGAGACGGTACAGCTCCGCTTTTCTCGCGGAGGCGGGATGGTGAATTAATCTTCTGTTGAGCTCTGCCACAAGCTTCCGGACGGTCCAGCTCCGCAGAGAGGGGTTGCTGGCGTGCCCTGATACGGAGGTCCCGGGTAAAGACAGGTTATCATCTGACTCCGGGGCCTGCGACATCTTCAAGATGCATGGAGGAGGTATGAAGGCAACAGATGAGATTCCTTCCCCCTCCCCCAGATGACCGAAGAAGCGTTGCAGGGGAATGGGTTTGACCGCGTAGAGGTGTTCGTTACTTACCTGGAATGGAACAAACCACGCTACTGACTTCTGAGGTGAGATGGAGACCTATGAACGGGAGCTCGTGACAACGAATACGTAACGCAGTGGCAAGGTGCAACAGCAGCCTCGTGGCTGGGTCTTACCTGGACAAAGAGGAGACTTTGGCGCAACGAAAGTAGCTTGCTCGCAGTTCTGGTGGCCGAGGCCCTGTTATATGTGAAGAAATAAGCTGTGTTTGGACCGATACCCGGCGAGGGATGCGAACAGCTGGACCCTTAAGCAGCGAAAGGGTGCGTGACCCTGACCCAAGTGAACTTGGACCGGAATCGTGCCCGAATGACCCAGGGAACACATGACACCCGGGTTTGTACTGCCCATGACACCTGACCCAACACGGGGAACACATGGCCCCCGAATGAAACAGGGAACACATGACCCCTGAACGCACAGGAACACCAGAAGCCCGGCCAACCACCGGAATCCATGATACCCGAGCGAACAGGGAACACATGACCCCGAACGAACAAGGAACTGACCCAGTGAACACGTGACACCAACACGAAGCCGGGCGGACACCATTCCTGAATGATTTGGGGAAAATCATGACACTTGAGCGATTCAGGGAAACATTACACCTGAGCGATTCAGGGAGACATTACACCTGAGCGATTCAGGAAGACATTACACCTGAGAGATTCAGGGAGACATTACACCTGAGCGATTCAGGGAGACATTACACCTGAGCGATTCACGGAGACATTGTACCAGAGCGAATCAGGGAGACATTACAACCAGAGCGAATCAGGGAGGCATTGCACCTGAGTGATTCAGGGAGACATTGCACCTGAGCGATTCAGGGAGACATTGCACCTGAGCGATTCAGGGAGACATTGCACCTGAGCGATTCAGGGAGACATTGCACCTGAGCGATTCAGGGAGACATTACACCTGAGCGATTCAGGGAGACATTGCACCTGAGCGATTCAGGGAGACATTACACCTGAGCGAAACAGGGAGACCTGCACTGGAGCGATGCAGGAATCAGGGAAGCGGGCCCCCCCCTGGGTGACCTAAGGGCAGCCGCACCGGCGTGAGGCCCAGGTACCGGACCTCTGACCTAAGGGAACGACTGCCCTCAATCACCCAGGGGGTGAGACCGGACAATGCACTGGCGTGGCTGGAAGTTGCCCAGCCTGGCATTGAAACCAAGTCCCGTCCCGTCCCCCTCTTTTTTTTTTGCAGGGGTTAATCGGCAGCCGGCCAGCAGCCAGGAATGAGCATGGAAGTGCTCTCTATTTTTTTTTTTTTTTTTTTACCAGCATTGCGGGGGTTAACAGGGGCATGTCAACAGCCAGAACAAGCATGTTGATGAATCAAAGGCCCCTTATGATTTATTTATTTATTTTTTATTTACACAGCAGTGCGGGGGTTAATAGGCAGCAGGCCCGCCCCGGACCCCCGCACTGGGAACATGGCATGAAGTTCATACAAGAGGAGAAGAATTCTCCTAAGTCCACAGCAAGCTTCTGCGGAGCAACTCAAGGCAAGTGGTAGGGAGGCTAGAAAGGCACACCAGAATCCCTCTGCCCACACTACCAGGGACACCTCCGCATGAAGAATCATGTCCGGAGTCGCTGTGAGCCGTCCCCGCCGGCCGGCCTGCCTCCCCCCCCCCCCCCGCCCCCAGGAGGCGCGCCACCCCGCCCCAACTCGCGACGCAATGCGCCGGAGGGATCAGTACCTGGAGCGGGTGGGGGGTCGGGGGGAAGCCCCGCGACGAGCATTGACCGGGGAGTTGCGGCGGCGGGCAGAGCGGGGGTTTGACGGGCAGCTGCGCTGCCAACCCAGGGAACACGAGGTGCCGGTGGCGGCGCGTCCGGCCAGCCGCAGAGCGGCTATACATACAACAGGGAATGCGGCTGGCAGTACAAACGGGCTGCATGGAGACACACCGACGGGAGACGCGACCAGAAGTGACGTCAGGCGCTGAGCTGCTGAAGCAAAAGGGCAATAGCATACAACAACGGGCGCCCTCCTGCTTGTAGGAGGGGGTTTAAATAGGGTGAGTACGCTCCTCCCACAATTACAGGCTGCAAGCAGCCTTCAACATTTGTATTGTGCAGCAGTTGTGTGTGGTTCTGCTGCGATACTGCAGCTACACAGAGTGCCAAACGCTATTGGAACAAATAAATTCTACTGGTGTGATATACCAGTTGCCCCCCCAAAAAACTGATTGAAGTGGGCTGTTATATACCAATAATATACTTTCTCTATAGTGCATTTAGGTAGTGCAGCATTTGTTTGCTGTTTTGCTGCGTTACCGCAGCTACAGATAGTGACAAACACTATTGGAATAAATAACTTCTACTGGTGTGATATACCAGTTGCCCCACAAAAAAAAGATGGAAGCAGGTGTGTGATATACCAATTATATACTTTCTATATAGTGCATTTAGGTAGTGCAGCATTTGTTTGCGGTTTTGCTGCGTTACCGCAGCTACACAGAGTGACAAATGCCATTGGAACAAATAATTTCTACTGGTGTGATATACCAGTTGCCCCCCTAAAAAACTGATTGAAGTAGGGGTGTTATATACAAATAATATACTTTCTATACCTGTATAGTGCATTTGGGTAGTGCAGCATTAGTTTGCGGTTTTGCTGCGTTAACTCAGCAACAGATAGTGACAAACGACATTGGAACAACGTAATCCAACAGGACACATTTCAGAGAATTTCCCTTTAAGACGTATAAAAATGTCCCCTGATTAAGATACATTTTTTTTATTGGAATTTTTGTCATTGATCCCCCTCTAGTACTGTCACTGTCTATGTTGTGGGACTATTTGTACACTTCTACTAAGTATTTGGTAGCTGCAAATATGATCTGAAGGTTTTTCAGGTTCGCGAACCGACCCGACCAATGTTTGTCCATCACTATAGACTTGCAGCACGTGAGTCTATCTGACAGGTCTTTCTGTGTTTCCTTTTTGTTTGTTGTTGTGGGCTAGATCCCACCTCTCCACAGGTTCTGCTCGTTACCTGTTTATGAGGCTCTATTTAAGTCCACCTCTTACTGCTGACTTTGCGGTTGATATTTTCCTTCTGGAGTTCTATACTGGTTGTTTGTGGATCCTCTACTTCCCGCTCGTCTCAAGCCAAGTCCTCCTATTTTCTCTTTTTTGTGTGTGTGTTGCTGCTAGGTCTCAGGGAGACGCTGGTCCCATCACGGTGGAAGGTACCGGCTGTCTCATTCCCCTCTCCCTAAGTTAGGGTGTGCTACAGTGTCAGCAGGGCTTAGGTTCCAGCGTATGAGTTCGTTTACCATCAGGACTTGCTCATACAGTCAGGGAGAGGCTCAGGGATTGTTAGGAGGTTACCATTCCCTCCTCCCTAGCTTTGGGGCCTAGTCTGTTTACCTGTTGTTGTTTGTTTACTTGGTGTTCCTCCTTTCCCCACTTGCCTTGACTACTGACTTTCCAGATCCATACGAAAACCCAAAGATGAGAGTAGGTACCCCAGGAATTGCACTTCCGGGACCGCAAAAACACATTTCTTCATCTTAGCATACAATTTATTCTCTCTTAGGATCTGTAAAACCTGTTTAACGTGATCCTCATGCGTCTCAATATCAGAGAAAAAAATTTAAATATCATCCAGATAAACCACCACAAACCTGCCCACCAGATGATGAAAGATGTCATTGGTGAAGTGTTGAAAAACAGCAGGAGCATTGGTCAAACCAAAAGGCATGACCAGATTCTCAAAATGACCCTCAGGAGTATTAAAGGCCGTTTTCCATTCGTCCCCTTCCTTGATTCTTACCAGAATATATGCCCCCCTCAAATCCAACTTAGAGAACACCTTGGCGCCAACAATCTGATTGAATAAATCTGGGATCAAAAGAAGGGGATAGGGATCACGGACAGTGATGCGATTAAGCTCACAGGAGTGCAAACATGGCCTAAGAGTTCCATCCTTTTTTTTAACAAAGAAGAACCATGCAGCCACTGTTGATTTGGATGGTCTAATATGACCTTTAGCCAAACTCTCTGTGATATCCTCTCGCATGGCTACTCTTTCGGGTTCAGAAAGATTATACAACCGAGACTTTGGCAATCTAGCTCCGGGAATAAGGTTGACGGGGCAATCATACTCCAGATGAGGAGGCAACTCCTGGTCTCCACTCTCAGAGAATACAACAGAAAAATCCCAAAGAAAAGAAGGTAACATTTTATTAGTTACAACAGAAAGCGACAGTTGTCAATGAAGTAATCACTCCTATCGAGAATCTGTCTCGCTTGCCAATCGATGGTAGGGTTATGTTTTGTTAACCATGGAAAAGCTAGCACCAGAGGAGCAGGCAAGCCCTCCAGCACAAAACATGAAATGTATTCAATATGGTAATCTCCCACCTTTAGGCGAATGTCCTACACCATTTGAGACAGACACTTTTGAGAGAGAGGGGCGGAATCAATCTCAAACACAGAAATATCTTTGTCGAATGAGCTTGTTGTCAAACCATGCATACAGACAAACTGACCATCCACTAGGTTAACCTCTGCCCCACTGTCAATAAATACTTCCATTTACTCAGTTTTGTAGTCTAGCGCTACCTTGGCAGGCAGGAGAAATCGGGTTCTACCGGTAAATGACAAAAGTACATTCTCAGATTTCCCACCCACACTACTAAGAGTGAGAAGAGGACTAAACACATTAGATTTTTTTTTTTCCCTTTTCACCTTGATGTTTTACATAAGTACATACGTTAACAAAATGTCCTCCTTTACCACAGACAAAGCTAAATCTTTTCTTAACCCTAAAGTTTTTATCACCTGGTCCAGGAGTGACCTGCTCCAATTGCATTGGCTCATCACCAGACATGAGCTCGAGTTTCTCTTTATCCAAAGACCTGTCAGATAGCCTCACATGCAGCAAGTCTATCCAATCTTCTCACCTCTGTCATGGGAGGGACCGTGACAATGAGTTGTCACTGCCCGATAGGGAAACAAAACATGCTACCTGCTAAGGCGTTCTAGTGCATGCATGACAAAATTGTTTACAGCTTACAGATGTTTGTACAGATGCTCTATCATGAACAATGTTGTATTCCAGCAAGTTGGAACGTTGTGGATTAAGCGGATACTTGCAGACTATTTTGTCACTTGCAAGTCCAGGAGAGTGCTCCTTCGCCACGTAAGAATAGCTGAAAAGGTAGACAGTTTCCTGAACATTGCCAGAACCTTGCACAAGCCAGTGTACATTTAAAAAAAAGCTTTGCACGACTAGGTTGATGACGCGTGCCCTGCAGGGAGCATGTGTTATTTCCCCCAGATTCAGAGCTTCCATTATGTTGTGGCCATTGTCGCTGACCGCCATGGAGTCGGCGGGGTGACAGCCAGTGGAATGTTTGCTGCATGATGTACTTTACCAATCGCTTGCCTCTGTGGCTACTCTCACCCAGGCCGGTCAGCACCAACACGGCGTCGCAACTCTTGGGTTAAAACATGTCATTGGAAAGAGGGGTAGTGCGAGTGACCCTGTGCCCTGCTGCTGTTGGGGATAGGCAAGCATCCATGGATTAGGAGGCGGATAAGTGGCTGGTGTGGGAGCCAGGCTGACACAATCATCGGGGAGTCAAAAAGGCTGGGCCTCATTGCTGGGGTGCTGCCTTGTCACTGCCAGAAAAAACATTGACCAGGTGGGCAGTGAAAGACATGTACTCTCCTTACCCGTAAGAGCTTCTCCAGGTGTCCACCGTGGCATGAACCCTGCCACACAGTGAGAATTGCGGCCCAGTTGGAGCAACCCATGTTCTTCGCCACATGAAAGTACAATGCAGGGATGGCTTTTTGGGCTAAGGCAGCAGACTCTACTAAATGGTACAGCAGCAACTGCACTGCCAGCAACTTGGCAATGTGGGAATTAAGCTTGCACAACAGGGGATTGCTGAGCATGTAGAGTTGTTTCCTGGACACTCATTCCGATGGCTGACAATGAAGCAGAAGAAAAATCTAAACGGGAGAGGCAAAAAGTGATAACGATCATGTGAAAGACACCGTACTGCCCATGGATGCAGCCTGGCTGCCACAAGGAAGTCCTGGAGAAGGAGAAAACTCTTCTGGGCGATGGTGGCAACCCCTGTTTTCCTATGGGATGGGGTGATGCTGCTTCATGTGCTTCAATAGAGCTGTGGTGCCAATGTTTGTGATTGGCTGCCCATGGCTTATTTTTTTCTTGCAGAACTTACACAGGGCAATGCTTCCGTCTTCCAGCAGCATGGAGAAAAACTACCAGATAGGAGATGCTCGCGCACAGCTAGAGGCAGGGGAGCTTGGCTTAGCTCTGGCACATTTTGGGCCTAATGCACCTACAGTGTTAATAGCATCACCAGATCCTGAAGCAAATATGGCCTCCTCCTCAGCACCCTGATCTAACTCCCAGGTCTTGTCCGACACACAATCATCATTGGAATCCACATCCTCCCTGCCACATTTATCAGACTGTGAGATATAATGGTGGGCTTCTTGGCTCCCTCCCCTGCTCTGCATTTTCCCCAACTACCACTGTTGCTGCCCCCACCACCAATACAATGGCTATGTATGCCACTATTACCACCATCAACATAGCTATGCATGGTGTCCCCAGCCATCTCCTGAACCTCCTACTCAGGACAGTCCAAACACTGACTGCTGTCACACAATTTATCAATAGGGAGACTCTCTTGAGAATCTGCCATAAGGTGTAATCCCAATTCTTAGGAAAAAGGAAGGTGCCCACTAGGAAGGGACAGTGAAAGCCTTCTCTTGGGCTGCAAGGAGGAGGAGCAGGAGGAATGCTGTGACCCCTGGCTCCAAGGCACGAAAATCATCTCTATCTCATCCTGCTGGGACTGAGAGGAGGGAAGAGCCATCCAATCCACAATCTCATCATCTTTCTCATAAATGCTAATGTTGCACCTTTCTGAAGCCAGGAATAACTTTGGCCTACTACTACTACTTCTGGCCAGATTGCTGGTGCTGCTACTTTCCATATTTTGGCTCATGGAGAACAAGGCCTGGACCTGAGTCTTTCCTTTGGAACCCTTCCGTATTCCCATATTTTTTTTGGTTTAATTTACACATTCACACAAAGAATACAATGGTTTGCAAGTCTGTTTTCTGGAGCTTTAAGACAGAGAGGCACAATAAAATGTCCTTCCCTTTCCACTAGCACACGAAAGACAATATGCAAATTCAGAAAAAAACAAGAAAAAACTTTCTCAAGTGCAAAACACAAGTTGTCAACCTACTATGAGATTACTTACCTACTATGCTACTCTCTAAATTATACATTTTTAAAACAAACATTGCACACAATATTGATATTTTTCTGATAAAGAAAGAAAAAACCTCAATGGTCGCTGAAATAACTTGAAAACTGACTTGAAACTAACAATAAATAATAAGCAAACTAACAATAAGTAATAGACTTTTAAAAATATACAAAAAAGCTAATGAAAATCAGACATTGCTTTTGAATTGTGGTTCAACAGAATAATACAAAAAAAACAGACTAATGAAACTGGTGTGGACAAAAATGATGGTACCCCTAGAAAAGATTGTAAATAATTTAAACTTGGGGACATGTTAAACTAAGGTGTGTCCTGTAATTAACATCACAGGTGTCTTCAAACTTGTGATCAGTCTGCTTATTTACAGGGTGAAAACTAGTCACTGTGCTGTTTGGTATCATGGTATGTACCACACTGACCATGGACCAAATAAAACTAAGGAGTGAGTTTTCTCAGGAGATTAGAAAGATAATTCTAGATAAACATGGTAAAAATAAAGGGACACATTTATTAAGACCGTTGAAAAGAATAGGACAGTTGGCTCACTTGGGTTTTACCACGCCTGGTGCTCAGGCTCAAAAGAAACACCCCTAGTTCTGATTTTTTTGCCAATTTATTAAGACCGGTGTTTTAGACACCGGTCTAAATAAAGGCCCATAGTTTACGGTGGTTCTGCCAAACTTATGAAGAGGTGCAGGCCTCTCCATAACTTCGGCACATCCAGCGCCAGTTCTAAATTTAAGACAGCTTCTGACATTTACATTTAGACCACTTTCTGCGGCTAAAGCTGGTGTAGAAAATAAAGAATGAGTCGGGACTGCCAGCCCGTCCCCTTCCTCCGCCCACTTAATGCCCACAATTTTAGTCCTGGTGTGAGCGGGGTGCTATCTGCGTATTTAGGCATATTTATGAATAGTAAATGACCCCCAAAGGCTCTAAGACCATCTACAAACAGCTTGATGTTCCTGTAACTACAGTTGCACATATTATTCAGACGTTTAAGGTCTATGGGACTATAGTCAACCTCCCTGGCCGCAAGAAAGTTAATGAAAAAATTGAAGCGATGGATAATACAAGGCTTAACCAAAGAGCCCAGAACATCTTTCAAAGACATTAGCGGTGAATTCCAAGATCAAGGTACATCAGTGTCAGATCGCACCATCTGTCGCTGTCTTAGCCAAACTAGACTTCATGGAAGACGACTAAAGAGGAAATCACTGTTGAAAATCATAAATAAGTGTGACTGAAATTTGCCAAAATGCATATTGACAAGCCACAAAGTGTCACCGCCAGTTCTGTGAGAAGGTCTGGCAGACGTTCTTCTCTACCTCTTGTATGACGTTCTTTGTTTTGGTTTCACTTTGTCATCTCCTTTCCTTCTGCCAGGTGTCACTTATTTAGACTAATCATCTTCCTTTATATTCCCTCCCATACTGCCTCACTTTGCGGTTTATACTACTTCCTGGATGAAGTGTTCACTGCTGGAGGCTGCTGCTGCTGTTTGCTCAGATAAGTCTTTTCCTTTATTGTGTTTCCTTGCTGGTTTGATTCTAGGTGACCCTGACTCCATCCGTATTAAGTGCAGGGAGCCGGTGGTCATGTCCCCTCACTATTATAGGGTTTTCAGGTGTCACACAGTCTTAGGTACGTGGGCATGCAATCGTCTACCATTGAGACCCTTGCATGTGCATAGCAGTCCCCATAGCAGGGAGAGCTCTTAGGGTTTTAAAGGGCTCACCTATATGCTCCTTAGTTTGGGATTAAGCCAGTTGGACGTTTATTTCTAAGTTCCAGCTATCTGCAACTTCATCCGTGACACTGTCCGGAGCATCCAGTGAGCAGCGAGTGTTCACAGCAGTGCCATCAAATGGAGGAGGGAAGTTCTGTTCTTAACACAAGTGGGTGGAGGGGTTAAAGGCTGTGCTAACGAGCACTCTGCAATGGAGGTTAGTGCAATTAATTAGTAACAGCCCCAGGGCTTTTTTTCTGGCGGAACGCACTGGAACGGCGTTCCGCCACCTTTTGACATCGCAGCCTGCCATGCTCCAGCATGGCAGGCTGCGATGTATTAGCGGGGAGGGACTGGGAGGAGGAGCTGGGGGCCGGTGCGTTCACTGTGCTCCGGCCCCGCCGCTCCAGTACAGTTATAAAATGTGTAATTCAATTAATAATGATTCATGCTGCCTCCTCTGTAGTATAACATTCACTATATCCTACTCACAGGGCTACTGTTATATCGTAATGCAGGCCGGCCGGGAAGACGAGCGGCAGCGTGACTGACTGACGTCACGTGCCTGCCCGGCCTACTTTATGAATGAAGCAGGCGGCGCAGCCACGTGACGTCAGGGGTCTGTGGATGGCACTGTTATAGGATGGGGGATCTGTGGATACCATCCACAGATCCCCCATAACAGTGCCATCCACAGATCCTCCACCCCATAACAGTGCCATCCCCAGATCCCCCATTAACAGTGCCATCCCCATCTGGGGGGTTTCTTTGCTAGGCTGGACTTTTATAGCCCCCCCGAAATTTTACTTGCATCCCTGTTCTCTAAAGGGGCGGTTTTAGGGGGCGGTCCTAGGGGTGGGTAGGGGCATGGCCAGGGGAGGGGGGGGGGGTGAGTTCCACCACCTTTTCTCTGAGAAAAAAAGCCCTGAACAGCCCATATAGGAAAATACCGGTAATTATTATTGTTGGTAGAAAAATATTACCGGCATCGGCAGAGGCTCTAAATTACCGCCATTGCTGGTGAGATACCAGCCGGGAGGCAACCATAGCGTCACAGCATGTTCTGTATGGTGGGTTTTTCATGCAGCCCTGGCTCCATAGAAGTGAATGGGGCTTACATGGAAAACGGAAGGCGTCCGGATGAAATGTGGTTTTCATTGTTGTTTGCTCGGAGATGTAGATTGTTACTTTTCAGTTTTTCTTCACACACATGAACAACACATGTAAGGCCTCCTGCACACGACCGTATGGCTTTTTCAGTGTTTTGCGGTCCGTTTTAAATGGATCAGTTTTTCAGTTTTTTGTTTCAGTAGTGTTTCTGGTTCCGTTCCATTTTGTCGTTCAGGTTTTCCGTTCGGTTTCAGTTTTTTGCGGATTGGAAACGGAAGCATGGCAATTACATAGAACAATTGTGCTGGGCATAAAATTCACAAAAGATGGTTACGTAAAAACAGAACGGATACGGAAGACATACGGATGCATTCTGTATCCGTTCCTTTTACATCTATCGACTTGAATGGAGCCACAGAACGTGATTTGCGGGCAATATTAGGACATGTTCTATCTTTGAACGGAACGTAAAAACAGAAACGGAACTCATACGGAGTACATTCTGGTTTTTTTTGCGGACCCATTAAAATGAATGGTTCTATATACAGAACACAAAAAACTGACCATAAACTGAAAAAAGAATCCGGATGGAAAAAACTGAAACACTGAATGAAGTCATATATCACCTATAGAACCGCTCCATTCTAATAAACCCAGAATCAAGACCAGTAACTGACCTGCAGATCTCACCTCCTGGGGCTGCAGGACCTGCGATGATGTCACAGTCATGTGATCAATCACATGAGGGGAGGAGTAAAGCAGTAGAGGTAGCACTTCCTGTCATGTGACCAGTGTGACATCATCGCAGGTCCTGCAGCCCCAGGAGGTGATGGTTGAGACTATAGTGGAGTTGTTAGAACCTGCTCCCCATGAAGCTCTGTGTACTCCAGGACTGCAGCTCGTCCTCCCTCACAGAGGCAGTTCACACACTGCCCCTCCTGCTTCCACAAGCTCCTGCAGTCCGGGATTGTCAGCACTTTCCACATTTGGTCATGTGACCAGTGACGTCACAGCCCTCCTTCTCACAACTCCACTCTAGCATCTACCGAGGTGAGATCTGCAGGTCAGTTATTGGACTTGGTTCTGGGTTTATTAGAATGGAGCGGTTCTATAGGTGATATATAGCAGGTCCAGCCAGCAGGGGGCAGCACCGGCCATAGAGAGTCTCTGCTCACAGGAGGGGAGTTCTCCTCAGACATGTCTGCTCTCCCCCTGGAATATTAGGAGACCCCCAGACCCCTGTAAGAGGGGCTGTTCTCCTGGATTAGAGGGGTCTTCCATCACACAATGTTCTGTGATATCACTAGGATATGGAGTCAGTGTGTGATCGGTGGGGACAACCTCTTCTAGATGAAGGGGCTGCAGCGCTGTGTCCTCTCCTCACTGTCCCTGCACAGCGGAGGCCGGAGCTCTAATGAGCAGGGACTGTGGAGGAGACTCAGCAGTAAAGCAGCTCTGCAGCCCCTTCATTCTCAGGATTAGTGGGGTCCTGATAGAGACGAGCCCCCACCTACCGCACACTGATGACCAGTCCTAGCGATAGAACCTCACGTTATGTGACGGGAATGCCCTTTCAGGATCCTGCAATTCTCAGTTTTTGTGATTTTTGTGCTTCACTCGCTGCGTTTCTAGGTGGCCAGACGTCCAGTTTTAGGCCGGACAGTCCGGTTTCCTGGCTCCCTGTCCTCCGTCTGGTGCAGGGCCTGGATGGACCCAGGGATGTCCTCCTGTTCAGTAGCATTGAGCTGCCATCACAGGCTGACTGACCGGCTTCTCTCACCTCCGGTCACTGGAGCCGGCAGACTGGTCACTCGGTGACTTACTGAGGGGAGAAGCCCTGTCCCCTGCCCGCAGCTACCGACATTCTTCCCGTACTTATTTCTTCCTTCGCTGGCGGTGGGAGGTGCGGTTTCGCAGAGTCGGGGGGATGGCTAGAGCGTCCGGCTTTTAGGGGTGAACCTAAGTGGTCGTTCTATGCTTGGAGCCATAATGTTTTTGTTTTTTCTATTCACATAGCCCTATGAGGCTTTTTTTTTTTTTTTTGCCGGACAAGTTGTACTTTCTAATGGCGCCATTTACTGTTGCACACGATGTAGTGAGAAGCTAAAAACGTTGGAAAAAATTGTTTTACTTTTCATAGTCATAATCTGACCCCTATAACGTCTTATACTTATGACTATTGAGCTTATTTTTTTCAGGACAATCTGTTGTTTTTATAAAGTGTGAACAACTTTTTGATCATTTTATTGGGGAGGTGAAGTTATGAAAAAATGCCAAATCAGCCATTTTAATTTTACTTTTTTTTTTACTGTTACGCCATTCACCATATGAGATAAGAATTTTAATATTTTAAGGATACGGGTTTTTACACATGACAGGCATTGCATGGAAAGGGGATCTGATTTAGTTTTTTACATATTTTTTTTATTATTATTCCCCTAAGTCCCCCTAGGTAAGTATAATATGATTAGATTGCCGCTTGTCTTCTGTATTGGATATCCATGTATTACAGAATGCAGAATTCAGTATATTCCAATGCAGTGCTGCCTCCTAGTGGTCGGCCTGGAAGCCTTGTACATGCTGAAGCCTATTATTAGTATGGGACTTATTCCCTGATCTCAGCCGGGGAAAGGCGGCCCTGGCCAGATAGGGCGTGGCTCCCAGTTGTCGCGCTCCCAGATGCCGTGGTCACCTGTGAGGTTAAATGGCTGCGATCGGCATTATCACTCATCACAGACATTAGCCTGTTTCCCGCTGTGTTTGTGAGAGGGTGCCATCTTTAAAGATGTTAAATAATCTGTAAAGAGTTAATGCGGATGATAGTGGGGATTCACTGATGGCGGCAGTGATTGTGATATGCACAAATAATTGCACACACATGTGATAGTAACAAACCTGCAGCTGTGCGAGCAGCAGGACAAACCCCGGATCCATCGCTGACCCCGGAGCAGAACACCAGCGATTAGAGGAAAGAGGCGACTGACGGGGACAGGGCTTCTCTTTATCTCCTTCCTGACCTGCGCTGATGATGGACATTGTGGTCGGTGGTAGTTCCTGCACTGTACTGTACATGTTGTCATGATGATCTCGTGCTGTCCGTGCACTTGTGGGATCAGCAGCAGGAGTGGCTCTGTATCATGAAGCTCTGCTCCTGCCACAGGTGTTCAGTAGTGACCATCATGGTTATCACATCGGTGGTAGAGATGAGCGAACTTCTGTTTTAAGTTCGGCGTCTAAAGTTCGGGTTAGGATTAGCGGAGAATCCCGATCTGGAACCGGATATGGATTCCGACTTCCGTTGTGGTCCGTGGTAGCGGAATCAATAATGGCCGATTATTGATTCCGCTACCACGGACCACAACGGAAGTCGGAATCCATATCCGGTTCCAGATCGGGATTCTCCGCTAATCCTAACCCGAACTTTAGACGCCGAACTTAAAACAGAAGTTCGCTCATCTCTAATCGGTGGGGTCCGAGTCCTGGCACCCCCGCTGATCAGCTGTTACAGGGAGCTGCCGCGCTCCCCGGAGATCTGAAGATCGGGCTCTCGGCAGCTCAGCAAGCTCCGTGCCGTACATAGTATTGCAGCGCAGCACTTGTGTTGAGTATCTTTCATTGCACATGGGGCGTTGGCTCTTCATAGAGGCTAGTGAAAAAAGAGATGACGCAGATGATGGGCTTCACTGGGGCCACAAGGAGGAGGAGCAGGAGGGATGCGCTGAACCCCGGCCCAAGGCACAGTGTCAGACTCAGGTGACATCAACAGTATTCTGCTGAGGCTGAGAGGATGAGTGATCCATCCAGTCCACAATCTCATCCTCATTGCCCTCATTTATATTGTCAGAAGTGAGGGAGACCTGTGGCCGCTGCTACTACTGGCTGGACGGCTGGTGCCAACTGGGCTACTGCTGTTTGCATCACTGCAGCCACCTACCTTCTCACTCTCGGGGGACATGCAACCGGGCCTTTCGTTTTCCGTTACCCACCTGTTTGAGGAATGAGAGGTCACAGGTTTAGTACATTATCATTCAGTGAGGGAAACTCTGCAACAGGTTTTTGGGGAAAAAAAAAACACAACTAGACAACCTCTGCTACTAATATATATGTATATCTCTATACTAATAAAAGCCCTGTGTACGTGCACGTCCGTGCGTGTGTGCCAATTTGCGCAAACCAATCAGCACACACTCCACACACACACACACACACACACACAGCAGGGACCGCCCAAAGCACCGCGACGCCGGCCAATAAAAACACGGCGCATCACATGCAGCCCAGACAGCCCACAGCAGCTCGGCCGTCCAATCAAAGTCGCCGCCCGGACCGCCCACAATTGCGCCAGCCAATAAACACACGGCGCACAACACGCTGTACGGACCGCCCACAGCATGGAGCCGTCCAATCACACCATCCCTACAATGTACGTGTGCGTCCGCGCATGTGTGCCGATTTGTTAAGTGCGCATGCGCAGCGCACAAACCAATCAGCACACACTCCACAC
Source organism: Bufo gargarizans (assembly GCF_014858855.1). Classification (NCBI taxonomy): domain Eukaryota; kingdom Metazoa; phylum Chordata; class Amphibia; order Anura; family Bufonidae; genus Bufo; species Bufo gargarizans. The sequence goes on along the minus strand of NC_058083.1, from coordinate 533,244,416 downwards.
ACACAGCAGGGTGCGTGTGTGCCGATTATATACCATCAAATCAGAGTTTTCTCCAATCTGATGGTATATTTTAACTTGAAGCGTCCCCATCACCATGGGAACGCCTCTATGTTAGAATATACCATCGGATTTGAGTTACATCGTGAAAACTCAGATCCGACAGTATATTCTAACACAGAGGCGTTCCCATAGTGATGGGGACGCTTCAAGTTAGAATATCCTACGAACTGTGTACATAACTGCCCCCTGCTGCCTGGCAGCACCCGATCTCTTACAGGGGGTTGTGATCCGCACAATTAACCCCTCAGGTGCCCCAGACCCCCCTCCTTCCCCAGTTTTAAATACATTGGTGGCCAGTGCGGCCCCCCCTCTCTCCCCAGTATTAAATTCATTGGTGGCCAGTGCGGCCTCCCCTCTCCCCCCCCATCATTGGTGGCAGCGGAGAGTCCCAGTTTAATCGCTGGGACTCCGATCTGTAACCATGGCAGCCAGGACCTACTTACCTGCGATGTCTGTGATGGCCGGTTGCTTCTCCTACTGGTAAGTGACAGGTCTGTGCTATAAGCAATGCGCCGCACAGACCTTTCACTTACCAGTAAGAGGAGCGCCCGGCCGGTCACAGACATCGCAGGTAAGTATAATGCTTCTAAAATTGCTAAGTAACCATGGCAGCCAGGACTGCAGTAGCGTCCTGGCTGCCATGGTAACCGATCGGAGCCCCAGAGATTAAACTGGGACTCTGATCGGAAATGCCGCTCCGCTGCCACCAATGATGGGGGGAGGGGGGTTGTTAGCCTGTGGCCACTGCTACCAATGCTTTTAATACTGTGGAGGGGGGGGCGCACTGGCCACTAATGCTTTTAATACTGGGGAGGGAGGGAGTTGGGGGGGTCTCACTGGCCACCAATTCTTTAATACTGGGGAGGGAGGGGGGGGGCCACACTGGACACCAATGCTTTAATATTGGGGAGGGGGGCCGCACTGGCCACCATGCTTTTAATACGGGGAGGGAGGTCAGCACTGACCACCAATGCTTTTAATACTGGGAGGGTGGGGGGGCGCACTGGCCACCAATGCTTTTAATATAGGAGGGAGGGTGGGGGGACGCACTGGCCACCAATGCTTTTTAATATATGGAGGGAGGGGGGGCGCACTGGCCACCAATGCTTTTAATACTAGGGAGGGAGGGGGGGCGCACTGGCCACCAATGCTTTTAATACTGGGGAGGGAGGAAGGGGGGGCCCGCACTGGCCACCAATGCTTTTAATACTGGGGAGGGAGGAAGGGGGGGCCCGCACTGGCCACCAATGCTTTTAATACTGGGGAGGGAGGAAGGGGGGGCCCGCACTGGCCGCCAATGCTTTTAATACTGGGGAGGGAGGAAGGGGGGGCCCGCACTGGCCGCCAATGCTTTTAATACTGGGGAGGGAGGGGTGTCTGCGGCACCTGAGGGGTTAATTGTGCGGATCACAGCCCTCTGTAAGAGATTGGGTGCTGCCAGGCAGCAGGGGGCAGTCATGTACACAGTTCTTAGTATATTCTAACTTGAAGCGTCCCCATCACCATGGAAACGCCTCTGTGTTAGAATATACTGTCGGATCTGAGTTTCACGATAGTGAAAACTCATATCTGAAAAAGCCGTTATGCAGACGGATCCGCACTGAACGGATACCATTGTTTGCATTTATAGAACCGGATCCGTCTGTGCAGATACCAGACGGATCCGCACCTAGCGTAGGTGTGAAAGTAGCCTAAAATAGGGACTCCTGACTTTACATTGAAAGTCAATGGGGGACGGATCCGTTTACAATTGCAAATTAATGCGTCATCCACAGATCCCCCGATAACAGTTCCATCCACAGATCCCCCCATAACAGTGTCATCCACAGATCCCCCATAACAGTGTCATCCACAGATCCCCCATAACAGTGTCATCCACAGATCCCCCATAACAGTGTCATCCACAGATCCCCCATAACAGTGTCATCCACAGATCCCCCATAACAGTGTCATCCACAGATCCCCCATAACAGTGTCATCCACAGATCCCCCATAACAGTGTCATCCACAGATCCCCCATAACAGTGTCATCCACAGATCCCCCATAACAGTGTCATCCACAGATCCCCCATAACAGTGTCATCCACAGATCCCCCATAACAGTGTCATCCACAGATCCCCCATAACAGTGTCATCCACAGATCCCCCATAACAGTGTTATCCACAGATCCCCACATAACAGTGCCATCCACAGATCCCCCATAACAGTGTTATCCACAGATCCCCCCCATAACAGTGCCACCCACAGATCCCCCCATAACAGTGCCACCCACAGATCCCCCATAACAGTGCCACCCACAAATCCCCCATAACAGTGTCATCCACAGATCCCCCATAACAGTGCCATTCACATATACCCCCATAACAGTGTCATCCACAGATCCCCAATAAGTGTCATCCACAGATCCCCCATAACAGTGTCATCCACAGATCCCCCCCCCATAACAGTGCCGTCCACAGATCCCCTCATAACAGTGCCGTCCACAGATCCCCTCATAACAGTGCCGTCCACAGATCCCCTCATAACAGTGCCGTCCACAGATCCCCTCATAACAGTGCCGTCCACAGATCCCCTCATAACAGTGCCGTCCACAGATCCCCTCATAACAGTGCCGTCCACAGATCCCCTCATAACAGTGCCGTCCACAGATCCCCTCATAACAGTGCCGTCCACAGATCCCCCCCCCCCATAGCAGTGCCGTCCACAGAACCCCTCCTTAGCAGTGCCGTCCCCAGATCCCCTCATAACTTTGTCGTCCACAGATCCCCCATCACAGTGCCGTCCACAGATCCCCTCATAACAGTGCCGTCCACAGATCCCCTCATAACAGTGCCGTCCACAGATCCCCTCATAACAGTGCCGTCCACAGATCCCCTCATAACAGTGCCGTCCACAGATCCCCTCATAACAGTGCCGTCCACAGATCCCCCCCCTCATAACAGTGCCGTCCACAGATCCCCCCCCCCATAGCAGTGCCGTCCACAGATCCCCCCATAGCAGTGCCGTCCACAGATCCCCCCATAACAGTGCCGTCCACAGATCCCCCCCATAACAGTGCCGTCCACAGATCCCCCCCATAACAGTGCCGTCCACAGATCCCCCCCATAACAGTGCCGTCCACAGATCCCCCCCATAACAGTGCCGTCCACAGATCCCCCCCATAACAGTGCCGTCCACAGATCCCCCCCATAACAGTGCCGTCCACAGATCCCCCCCATAACAGTGCCGTCCACAGATCCCCCCCATAACAGTGCCGTCCACAGATCCCCCCCATAACAGTGCCGTCCACAGATCCCCCCATAACAGTGCCGTCCACAGATCCCCCCATAACAGTGCCGTCCACAGATCCCCCCCATAACAGTGCGTATCCACAGATCCCCCATAACAGTGCCATCCACAGATCCCCCATAACAGTGTTATCCACAGATCCCCCATCACAGTGCCAGCACTACTGTTCTAGCGCCCGTTATTGTAACGGGCTTAATGTCTAGTATATATATATATGCACTAAAATATGCTTATTTACACACTTTATAACTGCAGAAAATGTGCAACAGTTATTTTTTTTATTTTTTTTTAAAGTGTAGTTTGACAACCCCTCTAATGGAAATATAAGCCGCTGCTGTTGATGCATAAAAATATTCCTATTTGTGCACGTATGAACTGTAGAAGCTGCAACAGGTACTGGGAGGAGAAAGGACTGGGTGCTTTAACCACCTCCGGACCGCCTAACGCAGATGTGCGGTCCGGAGGCCGCAGCCCTGCGCAGAGTCACGCATATATGCGTCATCTCGCGAGGGCCGGGATTTCCTGTGAACGCGCGCACACAGGAACGGAAGGTAAGCGAGTGGATCTCCAGCCTGCCAGCGGCGATCGCTCGCTGGCAGGCTGGAGATCTGATTTTTTTAACCCCTAACAGGTATATTAGACGCTGTTTTGATAACAGCGTCTAATATACCTGCTACCTGGTCCTCTGGTGATCCCTTTTGTTAGGATCGACCACCAGAGGACACAGGCAGCTCAGTACAGTCGCACCAAACACTACACTACACCCCCCCCGTCACTTATTAACCCCTTATAAACCCCTGATCACCCATGATCACCCCATATAAACTCCCTGATCACCCCCCTGTCATTGATCACCCCCCTGTCAGGCTCCGTTCAGACGTCCAGTATGATTTTTACGGATCCACGGATACATGGATCGGATCCGCAAAACACATGCGGACGTCTGAATGGAGCCTTACAGGGGGGTGATCAACACCCATATACACTCCCTGATCACCCCCTGTCATTGATCACCCCCCTGTCATTGATCACCCCCCTGTAAGGCTCCATTCAGACGTCCGCATGTGTTTTGCGGATCCGATCCATGTATCCATGGATCCGTAAAAATCATACGGACGTCTGAATGGAGCCTTACAGGGGGGGTGATCACCCTGATCACCCCCTGTCATTGATCACCCCCCTGTAAGGCTCCATTCAGACGTCCGCATGTGTTTTGTGGATCCGATCCATGTATCCATGGATCCGTAAAAATCATACGGACGTCTGAATGGAGCCTTACAGGGGGGGTGATCAGTGACAGGGGGGTGATCACCCCCTGTCATTGATCATCCCCCTGTAAGGCTCCATTCAGACGTCCGCATGTGTTTTGCGGATCCGATCCATCTATCCATGGATCCGTAAAAATCATACGGACGTCTGAATGGAGCCTTACAGGGGGGGTGATCAGTGACAGGGCGGTGATCACCCATATACACTCCCTGATCACCCCCCTGTCATTGATCACCCCCCTGTAAGGCTCCATTCAGACGTCCGCATGTGTTTTGCGGATCCGATCCATGGATCCGTAAAAATCATACGGACGTCTGAATGGAGCCTTACCAGGGGGGTGATCAATGACAGGGGGGTGATCAGGGAGTCTATATGGGTGATCACCCCCACTGTCATTGATCACCCCCCTGTCATTGATCACCCCCCCTGTAAGGCTCCATTCAGACATTTTTTGGGCCCAAGTTAGCGGAAATTTTTTGTTTGTTTTTGTTTTTTCTTACAAAGTCTCATATTCCACTAACTTGTGTCAAAAAATAAAATCTCACATGGACGCACCATACCCCTCACGGAATCCAAATGCGTAAACATTTTTAGACATTTATATTCCAGACTTCTTCTCACGCTTTAGGGCCCCTAAAAAGCCAGGGCAGTATAAATACCCCACATGTGACCCCATTTCGGAAAGAAGACACCCCAAGGTATTCCGTGAGGGGCATGGCGAGTTCCTAGAATTTTTTATTTTTTGTCGCAAGTTAGTGGAATATGAGACTTGGTAAGAAAAAATAAAAAAATAAAAATCATCATAATTTTCCGCTAACTTGTGACAAAAAATAAAAAGTTCTATGAACTCACTATGCCCATCAGCGAATACCTTAGGGTGTCTACTTTCCGAAATGGGGTCATTTGTGGGGGTTTTCTACTGTCTGGGCATTGTAGAACCTCAGGAAACATGACAGGTGCTCAGAAAGTCAGAGCTGCTTCAAAAAGCGGAAATTCAAATTTTTGTACCATAGTTTGTAAACGCTATAACTTTTACCCAAACCATTTTTTTTTTTGCCCAAACATTTTTTTTTTATCAAAGACATGTAGAACTATAAATTTAGCGAAAAATTTATATATGGATGTCGTTTTTTTTTGCAAAATTTTACAGCTGAAAGTGAAAAATGACTTTTTTTTGCAAATAAATCGTTACATTTCGATTAATAACAAAAAAAGTAAAAATGTCAGCAGCAATGAAATACCACCAAATGAAAGCTCTATTAGTGAGAAGAAAAGGAGGTAAAATTCATTTGGGTGGTAAGTTGCATGACTGAGCAATAAACGGTGAAAGTAGTGTAGTGCAGAAGTGTAAAAAGTGGCCTGGTCATTAAGGGTGTTTCAGCTAGCGGGGCTGAAGTGGTTAAAAGCTGATGTATTGTTCAGTACAGTCTGTATATGAACTGCTCCCCCCCCCCCCCCCCCCCCGGCTGTAACAGATACACAGTGAACTAACTCGCCCTGTCCTGTCCCTGTACATAAGGCCGAAAAAAGACATTTGTCCATCCAGTTCGGCCTGTCATCCTGCAAGTTGATCCAGAGGAAGGCAAAAAAACCCCTGTGAGGTAGAAGCCAATTTTCCTCACTTTAGGTGAATAAAAATTCCTTCCCGACTCCAATCAGGCATCAGAATAACTCCCTGGATCAGCGACCCCTCTCTAGTAGCTATAGCCTGTAATATTATTACACACCAGAAATACATCCAGGCCCCTCCTTGAATTCCTTTATTGTACTCACCATCACCACCTCCTCAGGCAGAGAGCTCCATAGTCTCACTGCTCTTACCGTAAAGAATCCTCTTCTATGTTTGTGTACAAACCTTCTTTCCTCCAGACGCAGAGGATGTCCCCTCGTCACAGTCACAGTCCTGGGGATAAATAGATGATGGGAGAGATCTCTGAAAAGAACTGATCAGGCATATCCCCATGCATTCTTAATGGAGAGCAATCCGTTCAGGATGTCTTCAGTTCAGTCTTTTTGACTCTTCAGGACAGAGATAATACCGCAGCGTGCTGCGGTTTTATCTCTATCCAAAATTCCTGGTACACTTGCCGTCATTTTTTTCCCATTGAAATGCATTGATGCCGGATCCGGACCCGAGTGTCCCGGCAAAACGGATCCGGCTCAGACCGCAAAAATGTGAAAAAAAATAAATGCCGGATCCTGTTTTTCCAGATGACACCGGAGAGACGGATCCAGCATTTCAATGCATTTGATCCGTCTGACATCAGTTTGCATGTGTTTTGACGGATCTGGCAGGTAAGTGTGGAAGTACGCTTAGTTTGCTGTTCACTAAAATTCCTAAGTCCTTTTCCATGTCAGTGTTACCGAGTGTTTTACCATGTAGTATGTACGGGTGACTTGCATTATTCCTTCCCATGTGCATAACCTTACATTTATCAGTGTTAAGCCTCATCTGCCACTTCTCTGCACAAGCCTCTAATCTATCCAGATCCCTCTGTAGTAGTATACTGTCCTCTGTAGTATATATACAGTATACTGTCCTCTGTAGTATATATATACAGTATACTGTCCTCTGTAGTATATATATATACAGTATACTGTCCTCTGTAGTATATATATACAGTATACTGTCCTCTGTAGTATATATATATATACAGTATACTGTCCTCTGTAGTATATATACAGTATACTGTCCTCTTCAGTGTTAATTACTTTACACAGTTTAGTGTAATCTGCGAAAATGTATCTTTTACTGTGCAAGCCTTCTACAAGATCATTAATAAATATACCGAAGAGAATAGGGCCCAATACTGACCCCTGAGGTACCCCACTAGTGACAGTGACCCAATCTGAGTGTGTACCATTAACCACCTCCTGTCCGCCCATAGACTTTAAACGTCCGGGAGGTGGTTCTCTATTTTTGAATGGACGTTCCAGAACGTCCATTCAGAAACTGCAGCTGCACGCTAATCGTGCAGCTGCTGATCGGGTTGCCCACTGTCATGACAGAAGGGCAACCCAGAGAGAAGGCAGGGACAGTGCCCAGGTGTACCTGCCTTCTAGATCGCTGTATACACAGCAATCAACGAGCGCTGTTAATGCAGAGCAGGAAGCGCTATGCGCTTCCTGTTCCAACACGGCGGTCATGTGATCGCCGGGACCGGAGAGTGCAGGAGCTGTGTGAGGTCTCTCAGAGACCTCGATCAGCCCTGCACTGAGGCTGTACAGCGCTGTATTGCACTGTACAGCCTCTCTGGGGAGTGTATTTCTGCTGTAACTGGGGCTACTATTCTGAGCAATATTTTTTTTATTTTTTGGGCGATTGTCTCAGGTAGGGGCTCATTTTTTGTGGGATGAGGTGACGGTTAGATTGGTACTTTTGGTGGGCAAACGCCTTTTTGATTGCTTGCTGTTGTACTTTTTGTGATGTAAGGTGACAAGAAAATAGTTTATTTAGCACAGTTTTTATTTTTTACGGTGTTCATCTGAGGGGTTTGGTCATGTGATATGTTTATAGAGCCGGTCGATACAGACACGGCGATACCCAATGTGTATTATTATTATTATTTTTTTATTACCAATTTTTTTTTAACTTTATTTAGGGAAAATGAAGTTTTTGTTTATTTTTACTTGAAACGTTAAATTTTTTGGGGGGAAAACTTTATTTTTTCAACTTTTTTTTCACTTTATATTTTGTCCCACTTTGGGACTTGAACTTTTGGGGGTCTAATCCTCTTTACAATGCATTCCAATACTTCTGTATTGGAATGCATTGGCTGTATGAGTAATACTGTGTGTATTCCATGCAATCGGGTCCCCCCTACAGACGCATGCGAATTGACCTGCAGTTTGCGGCGATCGCCGATGCGGGGTGGTCACATGACCCCCCCCCCCAGCGTTGTGACAGGATGCCCGCTGAATGATTTCAGCAGACATCCTGTTCCGATTAACCCCCTCCGCGTCGCAATGTCGTTTTTAAGTCAGGACGTAACCCCTTAAGGACTCAGCCCAATTTCACCTTAAGGACTTGGCCATTTTTTGCAAATCTGACCAGTGTCCCTTTAAGTGCTGATAACTTTAAAACACTTCGACTTATCCAGGCCATTCTGAGTTTGTTTTTTCGTCACATATTGTACTTCATGACACTGGTAAAATGAAGTTAAAAAAAATAACTTTTTTGCATAAAAAAAACCTAATTTGCCAAAAATTTGGAAAAATTAGCAAATTTCAAAGTTTCAGTTTCTATATTTCTGTAATACATAGTAATACCCCCAAAAATTGTGATGACTTTACATTCCCCATATGTCTACTTCATGTTTGAATTATTTTAGGAATGATATTTTATTTTTGGGGGATGTTACAAGGCTTAGAAGTTTAGAAGCAAATCTTGAAATTTTTCAGACATTTACAAAAACCCAATTTATAGGGACCACTACAGGTCTGAAGTCACTTTGTGAGGCTTGCATAATAGAAACCACCCAAAAATGACCCCATTCTATAAACTACACCCCTCAAGGTATTCAAAACTGATTTTTACAAACTTCGTTAACCCTTTAGGTGTTGCACAAGAGTTATTGGCTAATGGGGATGAAATTTGAGAATTTCTTTTTTTTGCCTAATTTTCCAATTTAACCCATTTTTTTCCACTAACAAAGCAAGGGTTAACAGCCAAACAAGACTGTATCTTTATTGCCCTGACTCTGCCGTTTACAGAAACATCCCATATGTGGCCGTAAACTACTGTACGGCCACACAGCGGGGCGTAGAGGGAAAGGTGCGCCGTATGGTTTTTGGAAGCCAGATTTTGCTGGACTGGTTTTTTGACACCATGTCCCATTTGAAGCCCCCCTGATGCACCCCTAGAGTAGAAACTCCCTAAAAGTGACCCCATCTAAGAAACTACACCCTCAAGGTATTCAAAACAGATTTTACAAACTTTGCTAACCCTTTAGGTGTTGCACAAGATTTAATGGAAAATAGAGATACAATTTCCAAATTTCACTTTTTTGGCAGATTTTCCATTTTAATATTTTTTTCCAGTTACAAAGCAAGGGTTAACAGCCAAACAAAACTCATTATTTATGGCCCTGATTCAGTTGTTTACAGAAACACCCCATATGTGGTCGTAAACTGCTGTACGGGCACACGGCAGGGTGCAGAAGGAAAGGAATGCCATACGGTTTTTGGAAGGCAGATTTTGCTGGACTGTTTTTTTTTTTTACACCATGTCCCATTTGAAACCCCCCTGATGCACCTCTAGAGTAGAAACTCCAAAAAAGTGACCCCATTTTAGAAACTACAGGATAGGGTGGCAGCTTTTTTGGTACTAGTTTAGAGTACATATGATTTTTGGTTGCTCTATATTACACTTTTTGTGGGGCAAGGTAACAAGAAATAGCTTTTTTGGCACGTTTTTTATTTTTTTGTTATTTACAACATTCATCTGACAGGTTAGATCATGTGGTAAATTTATAGAGCAGGTTGTCACAGACGCGGCGATACCTAATATGTATACTAATTTTTTTATTTATGTAAGTTTTACACAATGATTTAATTTTTAAAACACTAAAACAAATGTTTTAGTGTCTCCATAGTCTAAGAGCCATCGTTTTTTCAGTTTTTGGGCGATTATCTTAAGTAGGGTCTCATTTTTTACGGGATGAGATGACGGTTTGATAGGCACTATTTTGGGGTGCATATGACTTTTTGATCACTTGCTATTACACTTTTTGTGACGTAAGATGACAAAAAAAAGGCTTTTTTTGCACCGTTTTTATTTTTATTTTTTTACGGTGGTCACCTGAGGGGTTAGGTCATGTGATATTTTTATATAGCCGGTCAATACGGACGCGGCGATAGCTAATATGTATACTTTATTTTTATTTATGTAAGTTTTACACAATGATTTCATTTTTGAAACAAAAAAAATCATGTTTTAGTGTTTCCATAGTCTAAGAGCCATAGTTTTTTCAGTTTTTGGGCGATTATCTTGGGTAGGGTCTCATTTTTTGCGGGATGATATGACGGTTTGATTTGCACTATTTTGGCGTAGATGCGACTTTATTGATCACTTTTATTATCTTTTTTGGGAAGTAAGGTGGGCAAAATTTCAATTTTCTCATAGTTTTTCTTTTTTTCTTTTTATGGCGTTCACCGTGCCGGGAAAGTAACATGATTGTTTTATAGATCAGGTTGTTACGGACGCGGCGATACCTAATATGTGTAGTGTATTTTATTTTTTAATTTTTATTCAGTGATAAATGTTTTTTTTTATCTTAACTTTTTAAACTTTTTTGACATTTTCTTGACCCAGACCCACTTGGTTCTTGAAGATCCAGTGGGTCTGATGTCTGTATAATACAGTACAGTACAATATATAGTGTTTTTGTACTGTATTTTACTTACACTTTGTCTAAACAGATCTATGCCTTTAGCATAGATCTGTTCAGCACCATGGACAGCAGGACGCCTGAGAGGGCGTCCTGTTGTCATGGGAACCTTCCCCGTCTGCTCAGTTGTAGCCAGAACTGCGCAGACGGGGAAGGGTAAGGATGGGGCTCTCGGGGGGCTGTCTGGGGGCTCTCTCCCTCTCCCATCGGGGGTCGGCAAAGGCACAGCAGCCCCCCGATGGGAGAGGGAGGGTGCTCCCTGAGCTGTTAACCTTTTCCATACATCGGTCCGTACAGACCGCTGTATGGAAAGGGTTAAACGGCTGACATCGCATCACCGATGTCAGCCGTTTATACCAGGGTGTCAGCAATGTGCTGACACCCTGGTATAACCACTAACCAGCAACGATTATTTAAAGGGGAGGCGGGCGGGGGATCGCGATCCCGCCTGCTGCACCGCCCGCACCGCCTGCGACACCCCCCCCTGCACCACCCGCCCACATAATCTCATTCAGGGGAGCAGGAGGGGGGTAATACAACTTGATTTCGGGCATTTTAAAGTTTGATTAAAATCTGCTAAAAGCGCAGCAAACCGCAGGTCTGAATTGACCTGCGGTTTGCTGCGATCGCCGATACGGGGGGGTCGCATGACCACCCCCCCGGCGTTGAGACAGGATGCCAGCTGAATGATTTCAGCCGGCATCCCGTTCGGATTAACCCCTGGGGCGCCGCAATCTTATTTTAAACTAATGACGTACCGGTACGTCATGGGTCCTTAAGGACTCGGGAAACATGCCGTACCGGTACGTCATGCGTCCCTAAGGGGTTAAGGACTCTGCAAACATGGCGTACCGGTACGTCCTAAGTCCCTAAGGGGTTAAATAAATAAGAAAAAGTATACATATTAGGTTTTGCCACGTCCGTAACAATCTTTTCTATAAAAATGTCACTTGACCGAACCCCTCAGGTGAACGCTGTAAAAATAAATAAATAAAAACTGTGCTAAAACAATCAATTTTTTTGTCACCTTGGCCCATAAAGTGTTATATTGAAAAATCAAAAAATCATATGTACCCAAAAATAGTACCAATAAAACTGGCACCTTATCGCCTAGTTTCCAAAATGGGGTCACTTCTTGGGAGTTTCTACTGTAAGGGTGCATCAAGGGGGCTTCAAATGGGACATGGCTTCTAAAAACCATGTTGAGTTCCTTTTCTTCTGCGCCCTGCCGTGTGCCCATACAGCAGTTTATGTGGGGTGTTTCTGTAAACCGCAGAATCTGGGTAATACATATTGAGTTTTGTTTGGCTGTTAACCATCGATGTGTTAAAGAAAAAATTGGAAAATTGAAAATCTGTTAAAAAAGTGAAATTTACAAATTTGATCTCCATTTTCCTTTCATTCTTGTGGAACGCCTAAACGGTTAACAAAGTTTATAAAAATCGGTTTTAAGTAACTTGGGGGGTGTAGTTTCTACAATGGGGTCATTTATGGGGATATCCACTATGTAGTCCCCACAAAGTGACTTCAGACCTGAACTGGTCCTTAAAAAGTGGGTTTGGGCAATTTTCTTAAACATTTGAAGAATTACTTCTAAGCCTTCTAACGTCCTAAAAAAATAAAATGACATTTCCAAAATGATGCCAACATAAAGTAGACATGTGGGGAATGTTAAGTAATAAATATTTTATGAGGTATCACTTTCTGTTTTAAAAGCAGAAAAATAGAAATTTAGAAAATTGCTAATTTTTCAAAAGTTTTGGTAAATTTTGGATTTTTTCATAAATAAAGGTGAAATATATTAACTCAAATTTATGACTATCAAGAAGTACAATGTGTCACGAGAAAACAATCTCTTAATGACTTGGATAAGTAAAGGCGTTTCAAAGTTATTACCACATAAAGTGATCTACAGTATATCAGATTTGCAAAATTAGGCCTGGTCAGGAAGGGGGTAAATGGCCCAGATGGGAAGTGGTTAATAACCACCCTCTGTTTTCTATCATTTAGCCAGTTACTTACCCACATACAGACATTTTCTCCCAGTCCGAGCATTCTCATTTTATATACTAACCTTTTATGTGGTATAGTGTCAAATGCTTTGGAGAAGTCCAGATATACGACATCCATTGATTCGCCTCTTACAAGTCTAGAACTTACCTCCTCATAGAAACTGATTAAATTAGTTTGACATGACCGATCCCTCATGAAGCCATGCTGATATGGCTTTATTTTCTTATTTTCATTGAGGTACTCGAAGACAGGATCTATTAGAAAACCTTCAAACTGTTTACCCACGACGGATGTTAAACTTACCGGCCTATAGTTTCCGGGCTCTGTTTTTGGAACCTTTTCCTGTGGAACACTCCTTGTCAGTATATAGTGCTTAAATATCAGAAATAAGGGTCTAGCTATGACATTACTAAATTATCTTAGGATACCGGGGTGTATGCCATCTGGTCCTGGCCATTTGTCTATTTTAATATTTTTAAGTCGCTGTTGTACTTCTTCCTGGGTCAGACAGGACACTTTTATTGGGGAATTTACTTATACATTCTGCATTTCATCTGACAGTTTATTTTCTTCAGTGAATACAATTTTTTTTTTATAACTTTGCTGTCTCCTCAACTTCCCTCTCATCTCTCTGTAAAGGGCCGACACCTTCAAATTTATACTTTTTACCATTTATATAATTGAAGAACATTTTAGGGTTAGTTTTGCTCTCTTTGGCAATTAATCTCTCGGTCTCTAGTTTGGCCGCTTTTATTAGTTTTTTATATATTCAATTTTTTTCCTTATAGTTTTCAGTGCTTCCTCGCTACCCTCCTGTTTTAGTGATTTAAATGCTTTCTTTTTGTCATTTATTGCTTTCTTTACAATTCTATTTATCCACATTGGTTTCTTCTTGTTCCTTAACCTTTTATTCCCATAAGGTATGTACCTCTCATAATTAGATTTTAGGATGCTTTTAAAAATATCCTATTTTGTGTCTGTATTTTTATTTTGAGCACTTTGTCCCAGTTAGTTAGGCCTATGGCCTCTCTTAGTTGGCTAAATTTAGTTTTTTTGAAGTTTGGTATTATTGTTCCTCCCTGAAGAAGCACTCTTTTCAATGGCAATTGAAAGGTTATTACTTTATGGTCACTATTTCTCAGGTGTCCTCCATGTATTTCTACCCACAGTGACTCTACATGTTCATGTTCCTTACTTATATCTTCCCAGAGTGTGGGCTTTAGACAGGACTTTACATAAAGGCAGACACCTCCCCCACTCTGGTTTTGACGATCCTTTCTAAACAAACTGTAACCCTGTACATTAACTGCCCAGTCATAGCTATCATCCAGCCATGTCTCAGGCTTCTGGCATTAGTATACATACAATTAAGAGGTTTAAGTATTTTTTTTACCCTACACCTTTCCTTCTGAACTGTTCTAATCCCTCCTTCCATTCCTCCCCTAGTCCCACTACCTTGCCCCCGGTCTCTATCTGCACTATCTTCCCATCCTATAACATAATTACCCTCCCCCAGTCCCTAGTTTAAACACTCCTTCAACCTTCTAGCCATCTTCTCCCCCAATACAGCTGCCCCTTCCCCATTGAGGTGCAGCCCGTCCCTACGATAGAGCCTGTAGCCGACAGAGAAGTTGGCCCACTTCTCCAGGAACCCAAACTCCTCCTTCCTACACCAGTTCTTGAGCCACTTGTTAACCTCCCTATTCTCCTGCTGCCTTTCTTGTGTGGCTCGGGGTACTGGTAGTATTTCGGAAAGCACTACCTTTGAGGTCCTTGTCCTAAGCTTTTGGCCTAAATCCCTAAAATCATTTTTAAGGAAGCTCCACCTAGCTCTAACTTTGTCATTGGTTCCGATACAGACCATGACCGCTAGATCTTCTCCAGCCCCTTCCAGTAATCTGTCAAACCGATCCGCGATGTGTCGAACTCGAGCGCCAGGAAGACAACACACCGTTTTGCGATCCCGGTCTTTGTGACAGATCGCCCTATCTGTACCACTAATAATTGAGTCTCTCACTACCAGCACCTGTCTGGCCTGCCCTGCTTTCCTGCTCCTCTGCTTACTGGAGCTGACATTCCCCTGACTGGCAGAGGAAGTGTCCGGCTGCAACAGTGCTGTCCCTGGACTGACATCCCCCTCATCTGCCAACCTTGTGTTAGATCAGGGCTACCCTCCCTGGCACTCTTCCCTCTACCCCGGTTACCCAGCTAGCTACCTCACTTTCCTCAGTCTCTTCGCTACCACCTTCCCCCACATCTACCCCATAGAGTGCCTGCTCAGCGAGCAGCAAACTCTTTTCCAACGCCTCTCGTGTTGAAACTCGCCCGGTTAGATACTCGACGTGCAATTCCAAACGGGCAGTTTGCTCACATTTTGAAGAAATCCATACCAAATCACGAAAACTTCAGATTTTTTTTAAAGTAGAGTTTTTATGTAATTTGTAAAGAATCTGATTTATTTAGAATTGTTTTGCCTATCTGTAGTCACCGCCATAGTACACGATCGGTAATACTATTCTCCATTTGTAAGACACTTTACTTCATGTAAGATGTTCATCCAGATGTGATTTTGCTCTCAATCCTCCATGTTTCCCTCAGGTTCCTTAGGTTCAGGATTCTCTTCTTTTGAAAGACTATGGTCCTTTCCATCAATGATGACCCACCAAGGATGGAGAAGGACAGAAACCACATGGCTGCAAGGATATTAGACCTCACCCTGGAGATCATCTTCTTGATAACTGGAGAGGTGAGAGTTTCACATGACATCACTCTTATCTCTAATAATAAAACAGGGAAATGACTGGAAAGGTGAAGGATTCTTAGAATCTCTGTAGTGATCGGCGTCTCCCCATACACAGGATTACAAGGTAGTAAAAAGTCGTCTGGTGAGTGTGTGACACCCCGTGTGTCAGGAGGATGGAGCAGGACCCAGAGCCCCATCACCGAGCCTTCACCTCATTCCCTGATACATGAGCAGAAGATCCTAGAACTTACCACCAGGATCACTGAGCTGTTGAGCGGAGAGGTGAGCGCTGCTGGGAATGCTGGGATATTATACAATAACGCCAAGGGAGGGGTCTGGTAATGACTGTGTCCTTGTGTTGTCAGGTTCCTATAAGGTGTCAGGATGTCGCTGTCTATTTCTCCATGGAGGAGTGGGAGTATTTAGAAGAACACAAGGATCTGTACAAGGACGCCATGATGGAGAATCACCAGTCCCTCACATCACCGGGTAAGAGGAGACCTTCCATGACTGTAGAGAAGAGAACAGTTCTGAGTCAGATGCCACCATCATCTGATCATCACATATATAGACAATGTATTCAGTCGCTATGTATTTACTACAGATGGATCTAGTCAGAGAAATCCACCAGAGAGATGTCCCAGTCCTCTGTATTCACAGGACTGTCCAGAGGAGAAGCCAAATATCCCACTGGATCATCAGGTAGGTGAAGCTGAGGTTTCTACAAATTCTCTATAGACTGATGTAATGGAGCTTTCTACTGACCTCCCCCAGCAGCAGTGGAGTATACTCTCTCTCTCTATACGCTCTTCTTATTATTATTGGCCACACATAATTCCTGGATTCATATAAGATTTCATTAAGGTTTGGATATCCACTTGGCAATTGACAGTCAAGGTAGATAAAGGAAAGTTTTGCTGTAGAGATGTAAATCATAAAATAACAGCACAATCATAGACTAAAAGCTTCTAAGGAAGAATACTGACAAATGTTTAGGAGGCCTGACTTTAGTAAATTATCCCATTGACTTACTAGTTAGTTACATAATCTTGATGCATTTTCAAAATATTAGTGCAGGCTGTTCGAGATTTAGGTCACCACAAAGGACAAGAGCATAAAGGGATTGGGTCACGAAAAATATTCTAGATTTTTAGAACCAGCACGTGGATCTGAATAGTTTTGTAATTGCATGTAATTAAATTGTAGTATAGTCAGTGAGTTCTTCAATACAAGCTATCTCTATAGCGCCACCTGCTGTTTGTTCTTTTCCTTATTTCTCTGTTCACCTCATTGAGGTGGTCGCATGTGCTCAGTTTAGATTTTCAGCTGTCACCAGACATATCTTCTGTTAGAAGGTGGAACAGTTACAGGGAAAGAGCTGCAGCAAAAAGGACATGACCCCTGTGTTGCCAGCCTGAAATAAATCTAGCAGAGCAATTAGAGCAATGATTGGGGAGATCTCTGGATCCACGTGAGGTACAGTGCTGTCATGTATAATATGATCTCTTATTTTAATATTTTACATCAATCCAGGCATAAACCCTTTTAGTAGGAAATACACTTAAATTTCCAGATGCAATAAAAGACTTCTTTATTTCTTTTCTGTCAAAAGTACAACAATAACCTAATCTAATAATCTAACTGGAGGTGATGAGCACAGCGTCTACTCCAGGATAGGATCAGGTCATTTTATGCCTTATATGATGTGTAAAATACTTGGCTGAATGTTGATCCTATCTGATCACCACTTGAGGAGATCCTTCTCCTTTTAGAGCAGATTTGTTCTGGTCTTCTAGGGGTTTTGACCTTCCCCTGGATATAAGATAAACTTGTGTTCTGTTTTCTTTATTTCTCATGTCTTTCATCTTACAGGACAGTTCTGGAGGAACAATGATCGGCTTAGAAAACCCTGTATCAATGTCAGTGAAAGGTAAGAGTCTTTTAGAAATCGTGAATAATGGAAATTTTTGATACAAACTGATCATAGGGCCAATTTTCCAGGATGAGAGTTTGTAGAAACCCTTGTTCACAATAATTAGTCGTATAAAGATACCCGATGAATGGACAAATACTTGCTCCTCAGGTGATGATGTCTTTTGGTCGTCATCAAAACGTAAAATTTCTTGACAGCAGATTGTGCAGTATAAGCTGGGATCTGCTGCCCAGAAACCGTGATTCTCTGTAGACAAGCTATCGAAGTAGACATCGCTTGTCTCAATGCATCTGTATGTAAATGCAGCTTCATCTCTGCTAATGGTCATTATTGTGAATGCTTCTTTATTCCCAATAATTGCCTAAAAACATCGGTCCGTGTTATAGGACCTAAAGTCCAGAGAAATGTTCTCCTCATCGTCATTAATATTACTGCTACTAGATTTAGTAGGATCCAACCTGCAGCTGACACAAACAAGAAGAGAAATAGCTAATGAGCTGAGTGTGATGTTCATGATTAGGGATGAGCGAATCGACTTTGGATGAAACATCCAAAGTCGATTCGCTCCTCTCTATTCATGATGCTTGGGAGAAAATAATTCATGAGCACTTTGCATCCCCGTTACCCCTAATGGTAATATATTACATGTATTTTGTACTAACTAAAACCAGATACTCATACTTCCATATTTTCTAGATTTGTATTTCTTATTTGGTCTTGCCTGAGCTGCTGCTCAATCTTGTTATGAGCAGTTCAGCAGCCACTTGGCAACCTGTTGATGGCACATTGACATTCAGAGGAGACTGTTGTGGGCCTGCTCTGTGACCTGTTCATTAGGAAATATTATACTCTGTGGTCTGAATAGAAGCACCTGTTGTTATCTCGACAAAGCGATTATATTCTGGGACCTTTGCAGACAAAGAACTCCTGAAAGCCATGATATTTCCTTTGATCTTTTTGATCTTTTATTTTTTAATACAAGTACGTGAAATACTGAAATTGTACATAATCCTGTTTTCTTACATGTCCTATTTACTATATATTTCTCGTCTTGCTATTGTTGTTCAATAAAGATTGATTGGTTCTTGTTAGACATCAGAGAACTCACACAGGAGAGAAGCCATATTCATGTTGAGAACGTGGGAAAAGCTTTAGTCAGAAATCTTGTGAGCCATCTAAGAATCCACTTAGGGGAGAAACCATATTCATGTTCAGAATGTGGAAATGTTTTATACATCAATCAGGGCTTATTCAGCATCAGAGAACTCACACAGGGGGAGAAGCCAGTTTAATGTTTAGATCAGGCATGCTCAACCTGCGGCCTCTCCAGCTGTTGCAAAACTACAACTCCCAGCCCGCCCAACAGCCTACAGCTATCAGCCTACAGCAGGGCATTGTGGAAGCTGGAAGGCCACAGGTTGAGCATGCCTGGTTTAGACTGTAGGAAATGTGACAGATTTGGAGCTTCATTGTAGGACCTGCTGCCTAATGATGCCTTCTGATGTAGAACTTAACCCCTTGAGGATCAGAGTTGTATTAGTATGGTACAGATAGGAGTACTCAGAAGACCTGCACTAAACTATTGTGGCGTTCTGATCGCATGGACACTGCCATTATGCCCACAATAGTAGTAATACACAGCCATTATCCTGCTTGAACAACATAGATCACTGTTTAACCCTCTATCTGCTGTTATCACAGCTGATTAATACATTGAGGGGGGAGAACAAAGAGGCATCTCCATTTGACTTCATTCACACTTCATTGTGGAAATACTGAAGCAAAGCCGTCATCTCACTGGTCAGGATTACAGAACATACTGCTTATTCTTGTAGTCAATTTTCCATCAGTAGAAGAATAGGGTTTCATTAATGTAAAGGGGTTATCCGGTAATAAATAACGATGACCTATCCACAGGATTGGTCATCAATCTCAGATCAGCCGACAATCCATAAGCGCCTCTTCCTAGGCCATATGACATCACCGTACATCAGTCACGTGGCCTAGTTGGAGCTCTGCCCCATTGAAGTGAATTGGGCTGGGCTGCAGTACCAAGCACCGCCACTGTACTATACACAGCGCTGTGCTTGGGAGAGATGTCAGGAGCCGGCTATGCTCACCTGGTGAGAGTGGCAGTTCTCCATAACAGCTGATTGGCGGAGGTGCCGGATCCCTGCCTATCTGATAATGATGACCTATCCTGAGGATAGGTCATCATTATATATTGCTGGATAACACCATGTAAATAAATTCGGCCCCTTCCACATGATAATTAAAAGGAACTCTCTGGCACCATATGCACCTATTAAATGTAGACTAAAGAAGATGCAGGCAGTGGAGAAGCTGTATGTGGTCCTGAGGGGAACATACTCTATAAACCCTCCCAATGTGTCTATTGCTGATCAAGGTGGTGTCATTGTGGCCATAATCAGCTGGAGTCACAACCACTTGTACTGGAAGTGATTTATCAGCGGCTACTGGAGATGTAGATATGATCCACAGAGCTGAAGATGAAGGAAATCCTGCAATTGGGAAAAAATGATTATCAGATTTTTATTAACATTTGTCATAATATAAGACAACCCCCCCCCTCCCCCCTCCCGCCAAGCCTCCTGTGTAAAAGAAGCATACTAAAGCTAATTCAAGAACACCAGGTAATGAAAGGTGAGAAAATGCTATATAGAAAGTAGGGTTGTTTCGGGAATCGAAATATCGATACCCAATCAATACTGTTGTCCCGGTAATATCGGGGGACCACAGCAGACGAATGGGGGGGGGGGGGGGTTGAAAAAAGAAATACACCTATGGCATCAGTGGGGGCTGCCCTACAAAGTAATAACATAAATAGCCTATGTCAAAACAGATGAAAGGTCCTCTTTAACCGTTAGTACAGTAGGCAGGTGCCGGCAGCAGAATCACATAGCCGGCACCCTGACAGGTAGCTGCGATCAGTGGCAGTTAACCCCTCAAGTGCGGCAACTGAGGAGTTAACTGCCGCTGATCTGCTGCTGGCACCCGCCTCCTGTATCATAGGTTATAATTGGTGGCGCAGTGCGCCCCCCCTTAACCCCCACCAGTATTAAAATCATTGGTGGCAGTGGCCATAGTGTCCATTCCGCTTCTCATTAGTGGCAGCTTCTAATCGGAGCCCCAGCAGTGTAATCCCGGTGCTCCGATCGGTTACCATGGCAGCCAGGACGCTACTAATCCACTGGCTGCCATGGTACTATGCACAGGGCAGCAGGGAGAGTGTAAGATCCTATTCACCCTAATAGAGCTCTATCAGGGTGAATAGGATAAGAGATGAAAAGATCCCAGGTTCTAGTCCCTAAGGGGGAAATGGTTATGAAATAAAAAGTAAAAAGAAAAATGACCCCCTTTCCCAATTTTACATATAAAATATATAAACAATAAATAAATAAACATTTCACATATTGCCACGTCTGAAAAGTCCAAACTAATAAAATATAAAAAAAATCTCCTATGCAGTGAACATTCAGAACAGAAAAAATAAATAAAAAAAATGTGCAATTTGCCATATTTTTAAATGCGGAATGCACGTGGATTTTTGTGTGTTTAATTTTTTTCATATGGTATCGAGTATCAGCAACAACCCTAAAGTGTAAAAAGTTTTCACCACCAGGCATCATATAAACAAATTACGCTCTCCTCACAGCCATCCCAGTGCGAGCCAAAATGTAATCAGCCATTGCAGAGTACAGATAATTTGGCAAGGTGTTCACCAGTCAGTCCTGAATAATAAATCCAGGCAGGCCATTGAGAGGAAACTTTAATTGCTCCTCTTTTGTGGTATATCCCGTTCTCTAAGCGTATCAGGTGATTAACCTTACGTTTTATCTCCAGGAGAGGAGGTGCAGTAGGTACTAGCCAGGGTGAGGCAGTATTCTAGTTTGATATAGGATTTTAGCAAGAATATTTTTATTTTTGATAGACGTCCAAGAGAGATGTCTCTGTCTGAGAAAACCTTTACAGATGTAGTAAGGATCATTTTTCACCTCCGATCTGTCATATCTTTGAAGTTTTCTGAACTTCACGTAATTTCTTGTCCTGAGTTACAAGCCACTACAATGGAACCGACAAATTCTAGGATCCAGTATGCCTATGAATGTGTTTTTTATTTTGTGGATTGTTAACGTAATTCCTTTGAAGATTCCAAATTTCAAATTCTGACTCTTCAAATTGCATAAATGGTTTGTGAAATTTCTCATACCCAATTCAAAGAACAGAAATATATGAAAGAAAGCATTTTGGTGTCCATGATGAAGGGTCCTTCTTTTTTTGGCTGGAGAGGCTCACGATGTTCAGTTGAGTTTTCCTCTGCACTGATTATCCCATTTTCTTCCTATGGGATAATAATCTTGTAATCTATTCAGAGCAATTTTTCCATATTGTTCATTATAGTTCCATATTTTAGTTCTGTCTCTTAAAATTACCTAATTGGTTTGTGAAATTCCTTATAATCAATGCACTGAACAGATTATATGAAAGAAAGTGTTAGGGCTTCCATGATGAAGGTTCCTTTCTTTTAGTTGGAGAAACGTAGATTGTGGAATTGAGTTTTCCTCTTCAGTGATTGTCCTGTTCTGTTCTTATGGGATAATGATTTTATAACAGCGATCATTCCATATTGTTTATAATATTTCCAGTTTTTAGATATAATGTATATCTTGAGGTCAGGTTTCTTAAAGAATATATAAAAATAAATGTCCTAATAACTGTGGTAAATTTATAGTAATTGTGGCTAGAGGCCGATTATAACAGAGAACTGACTAGCCAGATATATCCATAGGAGGAAAGGGTCCATACAGGTGCTAAGGACTTGCCGTTTGTCTTTATAGGATACTTGTACAACAAAAGGAGAATCCCAATATCAAAGCAACCCTCCTCTTCAAGAGAAAATTCACATTGACTGGGAGAGAACAGAACACTTAAATGGTGCCCTGCTTTGCATATTTTCAGTTGAAGATTTGCTAATTCACAGAAACTTCTTCTGCCATTGAAGATGGCCGCACTACTTCTCATACTGTCTGTTGCACACTCTGCATTAGTAGCCCAGGACATTTCCTATTTGTCCAGCCCTGCTCTTGGTTTGGTCAACACTGTTCATGTGAGCACTACTGGCCAATCCAGGGGCAACAGGAAGTGTCTTGTGCTACTAAATGTGTGGTATGCATCATGTAGTCTGAGAAGCAGTGATGGAATTGATGGATCTGCAGCTAAAGAGTTGAAAAGGAGGGCACCATGTAAGTGTTCTGTTCATTTCCCACTTAATGTTAATTTGTTTTGAACCAGAGAGTCACTTTAATAAGGAAATTTGTTTTGCAATTTAGCATGTATAAGAGTAGGTCTAGGTAATGTCCGGAAATGACACAGGCCCCATGAAATTGCAGTAGGTGGTCACACAAGCTTTAGCTAATCCTAGGAGTGGACCCTCTCAGCCACAATCTAATTGGCACTGGTAAAGATAAGTGAAAACCTGGTGTTCATTCCTTAATAATGTTCCCTAAAGTGTGAAAATTTTGTTAAACATATGAGTAACATAGAGCATATGTTTGGGCCATACAGTGGGCATACAGTACAGACCAAAAGTTTGGACACATCTTCTCATTCAAAGAGTTTTCTTTATTTTCATGACTATGA
Source organism: Bufo gargarizans (assembly GCF_014858855.1). Lineage (NCBI taxonomy): Eukaryota > Metazoa > Chordata > Amphibia > Anura > Bufonidae > Bufo > Bufo gargarizans. The sequence goes on along the minus strand of NC_058083.1, from coordinate 533,221,059 downwards.
AAATTGTAGATTCACACTGAAGGCATCAAAACTATGAATTAACACATGTGAAATTATATACATAACAAAAACGTGTGAAACAACTGAAAATATGTCATATTCTAGGTTCTTCAAAGTAGCCACCTTTTGCTTTGATTACTGCTTTGCACACTCTTGGCATTCTCTTGATGAGCTTCAAGAGGTAGTCACCTGAAATGGTTTTCACTTCACAGGTGTGCCCTGTCAGGTTTAATAAGTGGGATTTCTTGCCTTATAAATGGGGTTGGGACCATCAGTTGCGTTGTGGAGAAGTCAGGTGGATACACAGCTGATAGTCCTACTGAATAGACTGTTAGAATTTGTATTATGGCAAGAAAAAAGCAGCTAAGTAAAGAAAAACGAGTGGCCATCATTACTTTAAGAAATTAAGGTCAGTCAGTCCGAAAAATTGGGAAAACTTTGAAAGTGTCCCCAAGTGCAGTCACAAAAACCATCAAGCGCTACAAAGAAACTGGCTCACATGCGGACCGCCCCAGGAAAGGAAGACCAAGAGTCACCTCTGCTGCGGAGGATAAGTTCATCCGAGTCACCAGCCTCAGAAATCGCAGGTTAACAGCAGCTCAGATTAGAGACCAGGTCAATGCCACACAGAGTTCTAGCAGCAGACACATCTCTAGAACAACTGTTAAGAGGAGACTGTGTGAATCAGGCCTTCATGGTAGAATATCTGCTAGGAAACCACTGCTAAGGACAGGCAGCAAGCAGAAGAGACTTGTTTGGGCTAAAGAACACAAGGAATGGACATTAGACCAGTGGAAATCTGTGCTTTGGTCTGATGATTCCAAATTTGAGATCTTTGGTTCCAACCACCGTGTCTTTGTGCGACGCAGAAAAGGTGAACGGATGGACTCTACATGCCTGGTTCCCACCGTGAAGCATGGAGGAGGAGGTGTGATGTTGTGGGGGTGCTTTGCTGGTGACACTGTTGGGGATTTATTCAAAATTGAAGGCATACTGAACCAGCATGGCTACCTCAGCATCTTGCAGTGGCATGCTATTCCATCCGGTTTGCGTTTAGTTGGACCAGCATTTATTTTTCAACAGGACAATGACCCCAAACACACGTCCAGGCTGTGTAAGGGCTATTTGGCCATGAAGGAGAGTGATGGGGTGCTGCGCCAGATGACCTGGCCTCCACAGTCACCGGACCTGAACCTAATCGAGATGGTTTGGGGTGAGCTGGACCGCAGAGTGAAGGCAAAAGGGCCAACAAGTGCTAAGCATCTCTGGGAACTCCTTCAAGACTGTTAGAAGACCATTTCAGGTGACTACCTCTTGAGGCTCATCAAGAGAATGACAAGAGTGTACAAAGCAGTAATCAAAGCAAAAGGTGGCTACTTTGAAGAACCTAGAATATGACATATTTTCAGTTGTTTCACACTTTTTTGTTATGTATATAATTCCACATGTGTTAATTCATAGTTTTGATGCCTTCAGTGTGAATCTACAATTTTCATAGTCATGAAAATAAAGAAAACTCTTTGAATGAGAAGGTGTGTCCAAACTTTTGGTCTGTACTGTATACTCTGGATAGGAACACCTTTCACTATCTCTACAAGGGATTAAATTCTGGGAACTTTGCAGACTAAGAACTCCTGAAAACGTTATACAAGTAAATGTGATTCTACTTGCTAAATTGTACATTATGCTGTATTATTACATTTCCGATTTACTTTGTTTCCTGATCCTGGCTTACTATTGTTTTAGTAAACCTTAAATGATTAATGCAAAATCATTTGCTTTGGGAAAATAAGAAAATTTTGTTTAATTTTCTAGGTGAAGACGGGTTGAGCAGCTCTCATGGATACTTCAATTTATCTTCCTACCATGAAGTAGAAGATAACAATACCACACAAGCTAATTCAATAACTCCTAATGTACCCTCAGTCTTTCAAAGCAAAGAATTATCCACCGACACCACTGGTCACAAGAAACCTTCATCTAATCAATCACTGATTGGCAGAAAAAGAGCTAAACAGAAACGTGGAAAAATATTTCCTCGTGAGAAACGTTTAAAAAAGGATAGTAATCTGTCTTTGCATGAGAGAAATCACAGAAACAAAAGCTCATTTTCATGCTCTGAATGTGGGAAATCTTTTACCAGGAAATTTATTCTAGTTGTACATCAGAGGACTCACACAGGAGAGAAGCCTTATTCATGTTCAGAATGCGGAAAATCTTTTACCAGAAAATTCATTCTAGTTGGACATCAGAGGACTCACACAGGAGAGAAGCCACATTCATGTTCAGAATGTGGGAAATGTTTTACTCGGAAATCACATCTTGTGAGCCATCTAAAAGTCCATGTAGACGAGAAGTCATTTTTATGTTCAGAATGTGGAAAATGTTTTAATCAGAAATCAACTCTTCTTTATCATCAGAGAACTCATGAAAGAAAGAAGCTATTTTCATGTTCAGAATGTGGGAAATGTTTTAGTCAGAACTCAGACCTTTATAGACATCAGCAATCTCACACAGGGGAGGAGAAATTTCCATGTCCTGAATGTGGGAAGTCTTTTAGTCAGAAATCATGTCTTGAGGCTCATCTAAGAATTCACTTAGAGGAAAAGCCATTTTCATGTTCAGAATGTGGAAAATGTTTTATTCTGAAATCACATCTTGTTAGACATCAGAGAACTCACACAGGGGAGAAGCCATTCATGTGTCCTGAATGTGGGAAGTGTTTTAGTCAGAAATCACAGTTTGTTACACATATGAGAAGTCACACAGGGGAAAAGCCATTTTCATGTCTCGAATGTGGGAAATGTTTTATTCTGAAATCACAACTTGCTATACATCATAGAACTCACACAGGGGAGAAGCCATTCATGTGTCCTGAATGTGGGAAGGGTTTCAGTAGGAAATCGCAACTTGTTATACATCAGAGAAATCACACAGGGGAGAAGCCATTTTCATGTCTCGAATGCGGGAAATGTTTTATTCGGAAATCATTACTTGCTAGACATCAGAGAACTCACACAGGGGAGAAGCCATTCATGTGTTCTGAATGTGAGAAGGGTTTCAGTGAGAAATCGCAACTTGTTATACATCAGAGAATTCACACAGGAGAGAAGCCATTTTCATGTCATAAATGTGTGAAATCTTTTAGTCAGAAATCAAGTCTTTCTAAACATGAGAGAACTCATTCAGAGGAGAAGCCATTTTAATGTTTGGATTGTAGGAAACGTGTAGCTTCATTGTAGGACCTGCTGCCTTCTGATTTATAACTTAATGGGGTTTTACTAGACTTTAATACTGATGACCTATTCTCAGGATAGGTCATCAGTACCTGAACAATGGAGATCCAACAGCCGGAACCCCCACTGATGAACTATTGGAGAAGGCATCGGCGCTCACAGTAGTGCTGCTGCCTTCTTTCAGCTTTTTTCTAGGCCAGTGACAACACATTCATTGGTCACATGGCCTAAGCGCAGCTCGTCCACATAGAATTGAATAGGGGTGAGATTCAATTACATGCACAGTCGCTATACTATGTATGGCACTGTGCTTCGTAAGCTTAGAGAAGTCTGTGGTGCTCACAGGAGCTCCGGTGCCTTCTCAAATAGCTGATCGGTAGGGGTCTCGGGTATTGGACCCCCACGATCAGATACTGATGACCTAATGTGAGGATAGGTTATCCATATTAAAGTCTTGAGGATCAATGTCATGTACTGTACAGACAGATTTACTAAAAACCTGCACTAAACTTTTGTGACATTGTGATCACATTGGCACTACTGCTCTGCCCGCAAGAGTAGGACTACAGGTGTAATACATGGCCATCATCCTGGCTACAAAAAATAGATCACTGTTTAACTCCCTGCCTGCTGACCATCTTACTGGTCAGTAGGAGTACAGAACATGTTGTTTTATTTTTTGGTCATTTTCCTATCTGTTCGATAATATAATAGAATAGACACAAAGGCAAATATATAGCGACATACCCTATTGTAGAGCATATCATAGGTCCATACAGTGAGCATATACAGAGGTCTTGTGTACATGTTAATGTTCAATAAATTTTCCAATTTACACTGTCCCTATCCTCTCCGTACCCAATCTATAAAGTAAAATATACAGATAGCTTCTCTAGCAATACCAATTACATATTTTTGAAGGTGTACTGTATGTGTGTCTTATGTCCTGAGTGACATTTTGATAATTTGCCAGGTGTTTACTTTCAGAAAATATCTGGCTATGTGGGCTGAGACTTTTTAAATTTGGAATTTTAAGTTTTATTTGCCCGTGTTAAAACTGTGAAAAACGGGGCGTGGTCTGGCTGCCAAGGCGCGCGGATGTAGTGTGCTTCAGCTCCGGAGATAGCACTACAAACCAGCGAATTACATAGCGACTAACTCCATGGAGAACCACCAAAAAGTGGAGGAACCAGACACGGAACCTTATGTGAGCATGACGGGACGAAAAAAGAGAATAATGAAGCACCCGCAACTGACAAAATTTTACTTCACGAGAGAAGCGGGAAGATCTCAAGATGGCGCCGGGGACAGAAATGCCATGATACGTGAGCACACGGAAGGCCCGCAATCAGCTACAAGCCCATACTCTAAGAAGGGGTCGGAGGTACGGGCTTTCCCGAGAAAGGCACCAGAAGAGGTTAATTTAGATGCCGGCCAGGAGGAAGTTAGTGATGCGACAGCCTCAATCCAAGATACCGGAAGAGAGATGACCGCGGGACCCGCAGACCCTCCACATACTCCGAAAGGTACCCGATCGTCCGAGGAGTATGTTGCTAATGCAGGTACTCTGGGGGCCCACAGGACACAGGTGAAGCTAAGATTCTGGCTGTTGCCAGTTAACAATATGGCCCTGACTGACACTGTTATGAGAGACATGCTCTTAATCCAGAGGCGCTCTCTTCTATATGACATGTGCTCCTTAGTGGCTCCATTGCGGAGCGAGGTGGAGGACATTGGGGACAGAACAGACCATTTAAAGCGCAAATTTGGAGAGTTTGCGGGCTCTCATAATGATCTCATTGACGCCCATTATGCCTTAGAAGCAGAAGTTAAGGCAATAAAAAAAAAGGTGGCGGATTTGGAAGACCGCTGCAGACGCAACAACATCAAGCTGCGAGGTATTCCAGAGGCTGTTGCGGCCAAAGATATCCCTTCTTATGTGAAAGCGTTGATAAAAAGTGCTTTGCCTCATTGCCGTGACAGAGACTTAGAAATTGATCGGGCACACAGAGTCCATCGCCCCAGACATCTGGAGGAAAATATCCCAAGAGATGTTCTCGCTAGGGTTTATTTCTACTCCACTAAGGAGCAACTGATGTCCTTTGCCAGACAAAATGGTGGGCTGCCCGCTCCATACCACAAAGTATCACTATATGCGGATCTGTCAGCTGCTACACTTAGGCTCCGAAGGGTCCTGCTCCCTATTACATCTGCCTTGCAATCAGCCAAAATACAACACAGATGGGGGTTCCCGGTACGCCTTATGATACACCATTTGGGGGACTTGCACATAATAAAATCCGTAGAAAAAGGCAGAAAAGTGCTGCAAAGCTGGCACATTCCAATTGAACCACCGAAGGAGCATCGTCGGGCCCCTCCTGACAAAATTCAAAAGGATTGGGACGTCGCCCGCTGAGCAGAAGAGGATGGTTCACCGTGGGAAACCAAGGCTTTTATTGCATACATGCTAGGTTTGAGTGTCTATCGATATGAGTCACAAACCTAGGCTTAAGACGGGACTTTAATTCCCCAAGTTCTTCAGGTGTTGGAGAGCCTGTTGGTTCTTACGAATACACCTTTTACGTATTCATGCTTTTATTTCTATGTTATTATGTTCTACCACTGGTATTTGATGCAAAATTTATGAATGGTGCCACAAATATTTTTTGGAGTTAAAATTGGGAGTCAGGAACATAAAATTTCACTATACGCAGATGATGTTCTCCTGTCACGGACAAGACCAGAGATATCACTGCAAGCGGTTATGAACCAGATTAAAACTTATGGTGATTTGTCGTACTACCATCTGAACTCCTCCAAGACACAGGCACTCCCAATCCATATCCCGGAAACCTTAACTATGTCTTTTCGTGAAAACTGGGATTTTGACTGGTGTAGGGATAGCATAAAATACTTGGGCACTAATATGACCCCCTCTTGTCAAAGCTATATACACTCAATTACGAATCTCTGCTTCTGGAGATTGGTAAAGATCTGGAAAACTTTCACAAACATGAAACGTCATGGTTAGGCAGAATTGCAGCTTTTAAGATGTTTATCCTCCCCCGTTTCCTCTATATGTACCGCACTATCCCAATCCTGTTGCCGAGCAGTTTCTTCAGTAAGGTGCAGAATATGATGTCTAAATACATTTGGAAGAACAAAAAACCGAGGGTAGCTAGAAGCATCACCCAGAGGACTCGCAGAATGGGGGGTCTTGCAGTACCGGATATGAAACTGTATTACTTAGCCTCTTTGGTTTCTATGCTTAGAAATTGGAAGCAGGAAAGGGCGGAGATTCCATGAGTACAGATGGAAAAAACACAGGCAGCGCCTTTTACTTTGACAGACCTACTACACTTACCCTTTTGGGATATCTCAATTCCTGGAAACAATTTGTTTTCCAGCAGCCTGGAAACAATTTCATAGCATTGCTAGTGGGGGGAACACGCCAACATTGACCTCTTTACCCTTTTCTATGGTTAGAGCTTTGCTCCCTCATACAGATTTATCTACTTGGCACTTAGAAGCTACAAGTAAAGTGGAGATGTTGCATGAGAGTGGGAGGCTACAGTCCTTTCAATCTTTGAAGGAACAATTTAATCTTCCGAAGTCCGATTTTTTTAAATACCTCCAAATTCGGCATCTGCTACAAACATTACGCCCTACTAACTTAAGTTACAACCAAGTGGGTATGATTTATCTGTCTAGCAACACTAAAGGGCTAAAATTGCTATATGAAGAATTACTCCAGCCAGCACAATTCAAGAAATCTCATCCCATGCGTAAGTGGGAGAGATCTCTGAACATTCCTATAGCAGATAGTGATTGGCAGGAGACAATAAAAGCAATCCACTCTCATCTACATTGTTCCACTTATGTAGAATCGGCTCTAAAAACAATTTTGCACTGGTACTACACACCGGAAACTTTAAAAAATATGTACCCAGGAGTGTCTGGTGAATGTTGGAGGGGATGTGGCTGTGGGGGGACACTTTTCCACATTCTTTGGCAATGTCCATTGATTAAGGGCTACTGGAAAGCTTGTGGGGAATTGCTGGGCCTACTACTTCCGCAGAAGTTTAGGTGGACACCCCAACTTGCGTTACTTTTAATAGGGACGAATGATTTCCCAGTAGAAAACAGGAAACTGGTATGCATATTCTGTGTTTTGGCTAAACTGTTGTTATTGCGGAGATGGAAATCCCAGGAAGTGCCAAAAATAGAGAATCTGTTATCCGCCATAAACACCACTTTTGCCTATGAAAAAATCATTTCCCTAGGTCAGGGATCAGCAAACTTCGGCACTCCAGCTGTGGCGAAACTACAACTCCCAGCATGCACACCTTCTTGGCTGTTCTCAGAACTCCCAGAGAAGTGAATGGAGCATGCTGGGAGTCGTAGTTTCACCACAGCTGGAGTGCCGGAGGTTGCTGATCCCTGCCCTAGGTAATGGTTCATACCAAAAATTTATGAGACAGTGGCAATTGTGGATGACATCTCCATATTGCAAAATGGGCTGATGACGCGATATGTGGAGGTTGTGTATGTATGGTGTGTGATCCATGTTGTATTACTCTCTAGATACATATACTTTGCGCTTTGGACTGCCTGATTTCACCTAGTATAAATGTATTTTGGCAATAAAGAGGAGGGGGTGGGTACCTATTGTTATTTACCAGGTCTGTAAGGCTTTTTGCTTTTGTTAAAGCTTATGATAAAGTACTCAAATGTGTGTTCCAGATGTGGATGATGAACATCAGAACCAGTGGGGTTATGTATGGACAAGTTTATGTCAATGTACTGTTATTTGTTTGAAATAACTCAAATATTATAGATGTTACTGAAATGCATCTTTATTGTAACATGCAAGAAATTTGAAAATCCAATAAAAATGATTGAAACAAAAAAAAAACTGAAAAACTCTCTGGAGTACCAGAGGTCCAAAATGTCCAAACACCCCTGGAAGTGAAAGGGTTAAAAGAAACTCTTTGGATAATATTGAACCCATTACGTCTGGATTAAAGGAAATACAGCCAGTGGAGATGCTGTACGGGGTCCAGAAGTGAGCTGAACATACTCCAGGTGATGTCATCGAGGCCATAACAGGTGACCCTTCACACCAGCTGGAGTCACAACCACTTGTACTGGAAGTGATTTACCAGTGGCTCCTGGAAATGTAGATTTGATCCACAGAGCTGAAGATGAAGAACGCCCTGCTATCAGAATATTCATTTTTTAATAGATGTTCCAAGAGTGTTGTCGAAATCTGAGAAAACCTCTACTGAAAGGGGATATTACTGGTGTAGTAAGGACTATTTTTTAACCTCTGATGTCCTTAAACACCCTTGAAGTTTTCAACCTTTGTGGCTTGAAAATATGCATTTTGGCAATTTCCAGTCTCACTTTTTTATGATTTGCTTTCAACAGTGGTTTCCTCCTCAGTCGTCTTCCATGAAGTCCACTTTGGCTAAGGCAGAGACAGATGGTGCGATCTGACACTGATGTACCTTGATCTTGGAGTTCACTGCTAATGTCTTAAACTTCTAAATAATATGTGCAATTGTAGTAACGGGAACATCAAGCTGTTTGGAAATGGACTTAGAGCCTTTGGTGGTCATTTACGCCTAAATATGCAGATGGCGCCCTGCTCAAGCCAGGTCTGAAGTTGTGGGCCTGTTTTAGGTGTAGAACATGGTCTAAATGTAAGACAGCTTGGAAACTTGTATGTTTAAAAATGTTATGATCCAGAGAGTAGTGTAGTAGGTCAACTGTGTGTGACTGTGTACATTAGGTCAAAAAATGACAAGAATACGGTAGGGTTTCAAAGGAAAGACTCTGGTCCATGCCTTGTCCTCCCAGAGTCAAAATATGGGAAGTAGCAGCACCAGCAATCTGGCCAGAAGTAGTAGTAGTAGTAGGCCACAGTTCTTACTGGCTTCAGAAAGGTGCAACATTAGAAGTGATGAGAAAGAGGATGAGATTGTGGATTGGATGCTCTTTCCTCCTCTCTGTTATGGCATGATTTTTCGTGCCTTTGAGCCAGGGGTCACAGCGTTCCTCCTGCTCCTCCTCCTTGAAGCCCAGGAAAAGGCTTTCACTGTCCCTTCCTAGTGGGCACCTTCCTTTTTCCTAAGAATAGCCATTACACCTTTTGGCAGATTCTCAAGAGCGTCTCTCTGTTATTAGTCAGCGTTTGGACTGCCCTGAGGAGGAGGTTCAGGAGGAGGCTGGGGGCACCATGCATAGCTATGTTGGTGGTGGTAATAGTGGCATACCTAGCCATTTTACTGGCAGTGGGGGCAGCGATGGTGGTATTTGGAGCAAAAGCAGAGCAGGGTAGGGAGCCAAGAAGCCCACCATGATATCTCACAGTCTGATAAATGTGGCAGGAAGGGTGTGGATTCCAATGATAACTGTGTGTTGGACAGGACCTGGGAGCTGGATCTGGGTGCTGAGAAGGAGGCCATATCTGCTTCGGGATCTGGTGATGCCGTTGATACTGTGCGTGCATTAGGGACAAAACATGCCAGAGCTAAGCCAACCTCCCCTGCCTCTAGCTGTGCGTGAGTATCTCCTATCAGTTTTTATCCATGCTGCTGGAAAACAAACGCATTGTCCTGTGTAAGTTCTGCAAGAATGAGCAATTGGCAGCCAAATACAAACAGACACCACAGCTCTATTAAAGCACATGAAGCAGCATCACCCCATGCTATAGGAAAACAGGTTGCCACCATCTACTTCAACAAGAGTTTCCTCCTTCTCCCGGTCTTCCTTGTGGCAGCCAGACTGCATCTATGGGCAGTACGGTGTCCTTCACATCATAGTCATCACTTTTTGCCTCTCCCACTCAGACTTCTCTTCTGCTCCATTTTCAGCCATCGATAACGGGATTGTTGAACTTGATGGACTTATGACTTTTTTCAACCGTATCAACTATGTAACTATGGAATAAGTGTCCAGGAAACAACTCTGCATGCTCGGCAATCCCCTGATGTGCAATTCCCACCTTGCCAAGTTGCTGGCAGTGCAGTTGCTGCTGTACCATTTAGTAGAGTCTGCTGCCTTTAGAGAGCTGACAGCGTGCACTCAGCCTCACTGCAAGATACCTAGCCAGCATTTCCATCTGACCGACAAGAATATCAAGGCTGCTGCTCTCTCGCTCATTTCCTAGCACAACATCAACCCTGCCTGCATTGTTACAGTTGCCCCAGTACAGATTAAGAACATCTCTCCGGGAAAAACTTATATTCCTCTGGCCAAATGAAAGATAAAAATTACTCTTACCGGTAATTGAAGGTTAGTCCCACCTCCCGAGGACAGGAAACAATGCAGAAACCCCCAGTAAAATAAATTCCTCCTCCTACCTGCTGTGCCGTTGTGGAAGCTGTGGAAATTTCAATTACTGGTAAGAGTAGTTTTAATCTTTCCCTAATGTTTTCCGAAACTGACAGAAGATAATTTTAGAGAGGGACTACCACCAAAAGGACCCTGTGGTCAAATGACAAGTCCTGATTTGTAAGTACAATTTATATTTATTAAATAATGTTTGTAAAATGTCATATGATTTGCCCATGTTGCGGCTCAGCAAATTTGTTCAATCAAAGCCGAAAGTATACTCCACTCAGGAGGTGCCCAGGTCCGCCCTTCAGCAGAGCCCGAGCACGCCTCTCCTTGGCTCATACTCTACGCCCCCAGCAGTGCCGTTGTCCCCCCTCCCTACATCATCGCTTTCCCGTTTCTTTTCCTTCTCTTCCAGCAGAGGATAAAACAGTCACTGGGCTCGGTGCATGCCCAGTAAAGCATTTGAGGCTCATGCCCTCAGTTGAACCAGAGAAGCAGAGGCGCAGGCAGTGTTCAGAACTGAGGGAATCAGCCTCAAATGTTTCACTGGGCATGTGCCAAGCCCAGTGATGTATTCATCCTCTGCTGGAAGAGAAGAAGCATGGCTAGATTTGTCAGTGACACTGAAGGCAAGGGTGGACGGGGTTATCTGCTGTTAGTAATGTAAAGGGCGTCGGTAACGGCACTGCTGGGGGAGAAGAGTATGAGCTGAGGAGAGGCGGGCTTGGGCACTCGATGGGGGTGGTCCGGGGCACTTTTGAACAAAAATAACACCCCTCTGGGCACTTTACTAGCTCATTTGCATAAGGAATGAAGTGGATTTTCTCAAGATAGAAGCCAAGCAGCAAAGAAAGAAAAACACACCGGGAAAGGAGGTAGGAAGTGCTACAAGGCCATAGTTTTAGTTTAATGGTAATGGTTCAGGTGACAGATTTTGTTTAGGAGGCTTCTTCTCGCATTATGATTATCCTCTCCTCTAGAATGGTAAGGTATGGACCTTTACAAGAGAAGGCCTGGATTTCTCCTACTTTTATAGCTGTAGTAATGGCCAACAAAAATAGATGTTTTGAGGTTTAATAATCTGACAAATGTCAGAGACTGGTTCAAAAGGGTCCTCTGATAACACTAAACTTAGATCCCAAGGACGAACACTGAATTGGAGATTTGGACGAAGTCTACCAGCCCCTTTCATAAAGCGTTTAACTAAAGAGATTTAAAAATACTTTAAATCTAGAAATAGACTAAGGGCTGTACTTTCTGGGTGCTAGTTCTTAAAGGGATCCTGTCATCAACTTTATGCTGCCCATACTAATGGCAGAATAAAGTAGAGACAGGTGAGTTGATTTCAGAGGTCTATCATTTATAAGTTTAAAGTAAGTGGTTGCCGAGAACTAACATCACAATCATTGCAGACTGGGCCTGGAAAAAGAGTCACGGCCACTTGAGAAGAGTCATGGTTATTCATAAATTCCTGCTCCCCCTGCCCACCTGCTGATGACTGACAGTCTTTTACCTAGTTTTCTCCCTTTCTCTCTAAGAGAGAACTGACAATCATTAGCAGATGGACGGGGAGAGCAGGAGATTATGAATAACCATGACTCTTCTCAAGTAGATTTGACTCTTTTCAAGGCCTGGGCTGTAATAATTATGAGGCTGGTTCTCGGCAACCATTTACTTTTAGCTCATAAATGACACACTGCTGAAATCAGCATTTCTGTCCCTATTTTATGCTGAATTAAAAGCAGAGTGTGCTTGGCGTGCATGCTGTACCTGCGCTCCCTGGACTTTATGTGGCTGTCATGGCCCATAAAAGGTAGGAACTAGTGTTAGGGACCACTCATGAAGGCGACCTTGACGTGGTGAGTGGCTTATTACGCTTTGGCCAAAATGTACACCAATGCCTTATTCAACATCCAGCATAAAGGCAGGGCAGAGTGCTGGTTGCAGTGTGCGATTGCATTTTGTGTTTTTACATTTATATCTTTATTTCGCCACAGCAATCTGCACCTGCTAGGGGTTGTGCGGGCTGAAATTTTCCATATTTTCTCTTTGTAGTACGTATTGGAGGCGTGGCGATCTCCAAGCAGTCAAGCACACCTGTCCAGTTAATCTGCCCCCCTGGAGGCTGGTTTTAAAGTCAGTATAAAACTGAGTCTGCTTATACAGCACCTACCAGTAGTCATTAGGCCCCAGGAGAAGTATAAAGTGGGCTCAGCATGCATGTGAGTACTTGCATCCCTGGATCCGATGAAAGCTGTAATGGCACCGGACGGGGTTAAAAGCAGAGTGTGCTTGGCGTGCATGCTGTACCTGCACTCCCTGGACTTTATGTGGCTGTCATGGCCCATAAAAGGTAGGAACTAGTGTTAGGGACCACTCATGAAGGCGACCTTGACGTGGTGAGTGGCTTATTACGCTTTGGCCAAAATGTACACCAATGCCTTATTCAACATCCAGCATAAAGGCAGGGCAGAGTGCTGGTTGCAGTGTGCGATTGCATTTTGTGTTTTTACACCTATTTTATGCTGCCCAGAGTGAGGTCAGCATAAAGTTGATGACAGGTTCCCTTTAAGCCTTTTTAAACCCTTGCTGTAAAAAAAATCCTAAATAACATACATTAGGAACCAGATTCAGATTTCGCCTGCCTTTTCTGATGTTACCGACTTTCTGCTATGTAGAAGATTAAAGATCACCTCGTCAGAGAGGCCTTTACCCTTTCTGAATACAATGCTCAACTTCCATGCTGTCAGTGGAGTCAGAAGGTATGGTATCTGAGGCAGAATTAAAATTTTTCCTGTGGACAGTTTTAACAGGAGCAGAAACCAGGTTATTTTGGGCTAATATCATGATTACCTGGGCTTTCCCCTCCAGGATCATTATCAAAGTTATCAGTTTCAGGGAGAATGGAAGAAAGGCATATAGATGACCACAAGGCCACGGACGAGACACTGCATCTACCTGAAGAGGCAGATCTTGTCGTTTTAGTTTCACCAGAGATTGGAAAAATGCTGACAGTTCCTTCAGGATTTGATGAGCATTGACTCAGCTGCCTGCTCCATACTACCTGGACCATCATCCTAGAGGCATGAGCTCCCCATCCTTGGTTGCTAGCATCTGTAGTAATTACTATTTGATGGAGGCTTTGAAGGACTGCCAGGCCTGATCAAAAAGAACCAATCTGCCTCAGACTATCATACTGATTCTGTGGAAAGGGCGTGAACAGGAGTTTGACATCTTTGTTAAACAGCTAAATGTTAATAATCTTGGACTATTCTTTACCTCAACCAATAATAAATGGGAGATCACCTTCCTGGATCTATAATCACCAAGGGCAGGGAGGGCCACATCATGACAAGAATGTTTTGCAAACCAAATGCGACAAACAACCTATTACAATGGCATAAGCAGGCCTTACGCAAAGGCATACCGAAGGGACAATACCTAAGGGCAAGAAGGAACTGCTCAGAGCCGCTTGATTTTAAGAAAACTGCGTATGACCTTAGAGATAGGTTCAAGGCTCGTGGCTACCCTGATACCACCCTCAAGAACGCCTACCCTCATGCTCGATTCTCCGACCGGGAAACTCTCTTGACCCCAAAAGAGACAAAAACAGAGGACGATGTGTTAATAATCATCGGGACATTTGATGCAGGACATCAAATAGTGAAGGACATCATTACCCGCCACTGGGGTATCCTTCGTACGGATCCTGATGTAGGCGATATAGTAGGAAGCTACCCGTTAATCACATACCACAGAGGTAGAAACCTCAGGGACAGACTAGTCCATAGTTTTCTGTCTCCCACCCAGACACAAACATGGTTAACATCTAACGTTAAAGGCACGTACAGATGCAGCGGATGCGTTGCTTGCAATTCTATCATGACGGGCAGAACTTTCACTTGTTCAATGAGTCTGAAAACCTTTGACATTCGGTCATTCATTACATACAAGTCCACAGCAGTAATTTATTTAATGACATGTGACTGTGGCCTACAATACATCGGTAAGACGATACGTGAATTTAAAAGAAGAATTAGGGAATGCCTAAATGACGTCCGTAATAAAAGAGACACCCCCCCCTCCATTGCGAGACACGTTAATAAAGCACATTAAGGCAATGCCAAGGTGATACACTTTCAGGGCATTGAACAAGTGCGCCAATCTCCAAGGGGAGGAGATTTGGATAAGAGACTGCTCAGAAAAGAACTGGAGTGGATCTGCCATTTGAATATGGAAAAACCAAAGGGACTGAACAAACGAAGCAGTTTCACATGCTTAATAGAATAATGTGAAGCGTAACTGCTAGAATAAAGTGACTTTATTGTCTCCAAATGAGAGACCCAGATCCCCCTTCCCTCACTAACCTATCCCCTTCAGTAAACTCATTTCTTTTATACCTATTTTGCTCTTAATGTGATTTCCCTGACCATGTCAGGGTTATGTCTTATATAGCAAGGTGACACAACAGTGTTACAGTATACCCTGATGAATAGGCAGTGAATAAATGTTGCGCTTTTGCACCAATCTCATTGATGCAACGAACGTTACAATTATTGTTCATCATTCCCTATCTTCTTGTTCTCCCCGCTATCACTTAATATCATGGGTTATATACCCCTGTTTGGCAATGTAATTATTAAAGCCATTTACGGCTCCCCCCACTGAAGATTATATGGGAAGAAGATCTCTTTGACATACCAGCACTCGGAATGGAGGGACGGGAAAGTGGTAGCGATGCTTAACCACGCCAATCCCCTCCCATTGGTCTGAGTCGGCGGCGCCCTCTCTTCCCTCTACTAGGGCACATCCCTATTTAAGGAGCAGGACCCGCGACCATCACAGTGTCCTACCGTCGGTGCCAAGTTACAGCTAGACTACTGCCTCTCAGACCCTTGCCCAGCTCTTGATGAAGTGTCCAGCCCAATGGACACAGAAAGGCGTTGAGCGGGCTGAGAGAGCCAAGCTTAGGTGGACAATCTGGTAGTAGTCCAGATCACGATTGCGCCTCACTGTATGCCTATACAGGAACCTGACTGAAGGGAGGTTCTCTGTGTATACGAGCGCCCCTGATTAACGGCCCATTTACCATTCGGGTAGAGGGGCACTAATTCATGTGGGGTGACAATCTGGATGCACTTGATCAACCTAGAAATGATCCCATCCAAATAGCGACCATTTCTTTACTTTGACACGGGCTGATCCTGCTTGCATCCTGCGGATAGAACGACAAGTGTGGGCAGCAACTTTGGTAACCCACACTGCACAGTAATAAGCCTAATACATCTAGGCTAGGGTCAAGAAGTGTTTTATAGACCCTCCTTCTGTGTGTGGGGAATGTGAGTTTGGTAGCCGGTGATTATTTACTCTATCCCGCTACACACCTTACCCTACAATTGCCTACGAATTACCCTACGACAGATAAAAAGGGCGAATTACCCTACGACAGATTCGCCCTTTTTAAGCATTATCTACTAATAAATAATTTTTTGTTTTAATTTTAACCGTCCTTCAGGCAGTGATAATCAATTAACCAGTACGGTAAACATTTAATAATTAACATCTGTGAGTCTCATTGTAGGGGTTGAAAGGAAACCCTTTTGCCTTTCCTTTGGATGACTGCCATTTTCCAGAGAATTCGCTTTTCTTCTGATCTTGCACGTTGCGCCTCTGGTTGCGAAAGAACCTTCTTCTCTGTTGAAAAAATGGTCTCTAAGGGGAAACCTTTTTTCTCATCAGAAGCTTAATTAAGAATATCATCTAACCCAGAACCAAAAAGTTTTTCATCCTCACAGGGGATATAACATAATCTAGTTTTTGAACCCACAAGTCCTCACCAAGAGCGCAACGATATAGCTTGGCAGGTGACATTAGAGAGCAGTGGCCCTAGTAGAAAGACTAACAAGATCAGCAAAGGCATCTGCCAAAAAAAAAGAGGCCTATTTTTGCAGCGACCGGGCCACAGGGGCAATATGTGAGTGTAATGGTGGGCAGATGGGGGTAGTAGTAGTTTATTCACAGTTCTGTAGAGCTCCCTAAGCCGACGTGCAGTGAATGGAAGGACAGCACCAGTTCCTTGGGTGCACACTCTGTTGTCCGCCCGATGGTAGTTGAGGTGCCCTTGGTGGTGTGGTTTTAAGGTGCCGTGGAGGCAGGATCCCTGGTGTTCTGACACCAGCACCGTAAGGTGCAATGAGGGATAGTAACGAAAAAGGAGCGAGTTGGGAGTTGCTGAACAAACTGGAACTTTACATAAATAATTGCCTTGAGGTAGTTATAATCCAGTACTAGTGCTTTGGTATACAATAAAATGGCAGAGCTGCAAATTCCAACAACAGGCTCGGTAGGGCTGGTTAATACAGGCTTAGGTTTGGCTGGTGTGGGAAAGATACTTTCTTTAGCTGTGGCTTCCCTCTAATAACCCAGACTTTGGGTACCTGGATCTTGAACTTTGCAACCAACAGGGCAGTATCCCTAGCGGCAGGCATCAATCTTCTGCTTTATTCTTTGGACAGGTTGCCTTAACTCACAAAAGTCCACTTCGTCCATGGCTGGACGGTGACAGTGGAACTACAGAAAGGATCCAGTAACCTTGGCCTTGCTTCCCTCTCTCTATATTGCCACACATCAGCAGCTACATGTTATACTTCTCTCTTCTCCTCCACTACCTGTGACTGGCCTGTTATATATATCTATCTATATCTATATCTATATATATATATATATATATATACATACATATATATATTGTAATGGCACCACCTAATGGTGACTGAAGGGTAGTGCAGGTGACAAGCCTGTTGTAAGGAATTTGGAGACAAAATTGACACTAGCATGACATGACATTATAAAAGGTTTAGGGACCCACTTCTAGCACTGAGTGGGACACTGCATTTTAACATTGGAAAGGAAGAAATGATTTCCTCTTTAGGAGTACCTTCAGCTAAAAGCTTCTCTAACTAGTTTAACCATAGACACATAGACCTAGCATGCAAGTTGCAGAAATAGCAAATCTGAACATAGCTGAGTCAGTTTCCCATGCATGCATTTTTTTTCCATGGGGACTTTTAAGAACCCCATATCCTCAAAGAGGAGAGGGTTTTTTGGGGGGAGGAAATGCAAGACATAGAAGCATCTATTTTAGGATTTTTGTCCCAAAGTTTGGTGTCCTCTAGACATGAGCTAATTTAAAAAAAAATAGATTTGGCCGTTTTGCTGAATTTTTCGAATAGATTCTGTTCGATCCGAATTTATTTGCGGCGAATCGCTTAAAAAATGTCTATTTCACCGGGCGGCAGAGAGCCTGTATAGTGGTTAGTCAATGTTAGCGCCAGGTATAAAGAACCATGCAGAGGCCCAAGATCTTACTATTGCGTGAAAGAGCTCACTCCTTTTACACTGTCGTCAACTGATTCCACATAGATGTCTACAGAACCTGTTCTATTAAACGCTTATACAAGTAGAGCCCCCGACAGAGTGGAGAGGGTGTCAGCAGTAAGTTTGTGTTGACATCACTGATTATTTTGCCCTTCCTCAGATATGTCAGAACAATTGCCCCCCAAAAAAGGATCCTGTTGAGCATCCGCCTTCACTCGGTCAGCATTTGGTCAGTAATCCATCAGTATTGCTAATACCAAAAAAAAACAGGAAGTGGATCCAAAACAGAGATGGCACATGAATGGAATATTTGCATGTCTTCTGTGTTCTGATTCTGATGCAAAATATGCACCATGTCATACAGGCCTTACAGCTGCTACAAAGACAGGATCTGTTGTGCATCTCATTTTTCCTTCCTTCTGACAGATCAGAAGAAGGGTCAAATAAATGATGATGTCAACCAGGCCAAAAAGGCTAAATAGTGGCCCGGTCATGGAGTAGGGAGGGTGGGAGAACATCTTGAGAAGTCCACAGAGTGGCCCAACAACATAATGTTGAGGTAGCAGCAGTATCAGGAGACCACAGAGTGGCCCAGTGACATAGCGGGGAGGTGGCAGCAGCAGCATGAGGAGACCACAGAGTGGAGCATTTACATAGTGTTAAGGTGGCAGCAGAATGAGGAAGCCACAGAGTGGCCCAGTGACATAGTGTGGAGTTAGCAGCAGCATGAGGAGACCACAGAGTGACAAGGTGACGTAGTGTGGAGGTGGCAGCAGCAGCATTAGGAGACCACAGAGTGGCCCAGTGATATAGTGTTGAGTTAGCAACAGCATGAGGAGACCACAGAGTGGCAAGGTGACAGTGTGGAGGTGGCAGCAGCAGCATGAGGAGGTCACAGACTGGCAAGGTGACATAGTGTGGAGGTGGCAGCAGCAGCATGAGGAGACCACAGAGTGGTGCATTTACATAGTGCTGAGGTGGCAGCAGAATGAGGAAGCAGCAGAGTGGCCCAGTGACATAGTGTTGAGTTAGCAGCAGCATGAGGAGACCACAGAGTGGCAAGGTGATATAGTGTGGAGGTGGCAGCAGGAGGAGGCCACAGAGTGGCCCAGTGATGTAGTGTTGAGTTAGCAGCAGCATGAGGAGACCACAGAGTGGCAAGGTGATATAGTGTGGAGGTGGCAGCAGCAGCATGAGGAGACCACAGAGTAGCCCATTTACATAGTGTTGAGGTGGCAGCAGCATGAGGAAGCCACAGAGTGGCCCAGTGACATAGTGTTGAGTTAGCAGCAGCATGAGGAGACCACAGAGTGACGAGGTGATTAATAGTGTGGAGGTGGCAGCAGCATGAGGAGGCCACAGACTGGCAAAGTGACATAGTGTGGAGGTGGCAGCAGCAGCATGAGACCTGAGTGGTGAGGTGGCAGCAGCATCAGGAGACCACAGAGTGGGGAGGTGTGTGGCAATAACAGTACCCGCTGACGATTGTGGGTGTAAGAAGGAGCACTTGGCATCAGATGTGGGGCATGAGGCGGGTGGCAGCATCAGAATAGTATCTGAGGCAGGTAGCCAGAAGAAACAGGTCTTTTTTGTCAAGGTTTGGGTGAGGCAGCATGGATGATCTAATCTCATGCATCAGGCATTAGTGGGTGGAAATCCTGGCTGATCCACGCCTAATTCATCTTAACAAATTTTGGATGGACAGGCAAGTTCTTCCTTGGGGTAACTATGGCCCCCGCTGCACTAAAACACCCGCTCTGATGCCACAATACTGGCCAGGCAGGACAGCTTTTCCAGGTCAAACTCGGCCAGTTGCGGCCAAAATCCAGTTTGGCTGCCCAGTAGTCCAACAGATCTTCAATGTCGGGTGGAAGGGTGCTGTCCAAGTATGCCACCACCTTCTGGTTCAGGTTCTGCTCTAGGTCTAGCTGCTGCTGGTGGTGAGTAGTTTCTTCACAAGTCGGGTGAAGAAAGCTGCTCATTAGAGATTCTAAACTCAAGTTGTTGCTGATGGAGATGTTACTGCTCCTATCCCCCCACCCGACCACAGCAGCCATGGCAGTGGAGAGGGCCCCCCCCCCCCCCGGGTCAGACCTGCGAGAGGATGGACGATAGGCTGTGGCCAACTGACTACATATGATGTCTCTATAGTAGTTCAGTTTGTCCTCCCTCTTAGCGGGTATAAAAAAGGCACCCATTTTGGACCGTTAGCGAGGGTCTAACATTGTGGGGAGCCAGTAGTCATCTCTCTGCCGAATGGTGACAATTCATCTGTCACTACGCAAGCAACTGAGCATGCATCAGGCCATTTGCGCAAGTGACTCGGAGGGACTCCCTGCCTCCATCTCCACTGCATACTGCCACGGTGTGCCTGGCTCATCTGTCTCATCTTCCTCATCTCCCTCTTTTTCTCCTTTGGCTGCTCCTGCTCCTCTTCTCCTGTCACCTGTGTAGAAAAACACTCATTTCGGTACACATTGGTTGTGCTCCAATGTCCTCCTCCTCCAGTTCAGCCCTCATAGGGCTCATGTGGCAGTCAGATGTAGGCGCCACGTCTCCAGTCCCCTGACTA
The DNA here is from genome assembly GCF_014858855.1 of Bufo gargarizans. Classification (NCBI taxonomy): domain Eukaryota; kingdom Metazoa; phylum Chordata; class Amphibia; order Anura; family Bufonidae; genus Bufo; species Bufo gargarizans. The sequence goes on along the minus strand of NC_058083.1, from coordinate 533,200,530 downwards.
GCCAAATTTACCAGCATCTTTTCTAGGACATGAAACATGAATCAGTGGAATGACTTTGTTCATCCTGTAGTCCTGGCGACTGACAAAAAAATGGCCCCCTCAAAGGGCACGAGCAAATGGCAGGTGTCACGCATGAGATGCCACCGGCTAACATCAAAGTTACACAGGGGAGTACCTCTGTCCGCCTGTATCATCAAGAAATCGTTTATGGCCTTTATCTGTTTGTATAGTCGGTCCAACATATGGAGGGTGGAATTCCAATGGGTGAAAATGTTGCATATCAGCCTATGTTGGGGGATGTGTTCTGCCGCTGCAGCTCAAGGAGGGTGTGCTTGGCGGTGTACGAGTGACTGAAGTGCATGCAAAGTTTCCTGGCCATTTTTAGGATGTCTTGCAGATGGGTGGAAAACTTCAGGAAATGCTTGACAACCAGATTAAACACGTGCACCATGCAGGGCTTATGGCTCATCCCTCTTTGACGCAGCACAGACACCATGTTCTTCCCGTTGTCGGTCACCATGGTTCTGATTTTGAGAAAGTCGCAGAGAAAGTCAGGATTCAATTTCTTGATGAAGGACTGCGGAGCAGTTCCTGCCCTGTGTGACTCCTTTCACCCAGGTAAACTGAGGTGCAGAACAGCGTGACACTGCCGTGCCCTGCACATGTGGTATGCCAGGGGGGGCACTGTGAATTGTCCCTGCAGTGGAGGCGAAGGTCACGGTGGAGGATGAGGAGGCAGAGGCGGACATTGTGGCAGGACCAACGGTGTGAGAACGTGGAGGCGGAAGCGGTGTCACCTGGCCAAGTTGCTGGTTTGGCTGGGCAGGAATCAGATTTACCCAGTGGGCTGTAAAGGACATATATTGTCCTTGACCGTAATTACAGCTCCACACGTCGGCGCTGCCGTGTACTTTGGCAGACACTGACAGACTCAAGGACTGGTCCACCTTCTGTTCTACATATTTGTGCAGGGCTGGTACTGATTTCTGGCAAAGAAATGACGGCATGGGACTCTCCACCTCGGCTCGGCACAAGCCATCAGTTCTCTGAAAGCTGCAGAGTCCACCACTTGAAAAGGGAGGGACTGCAGCACCAGCAACTTGGCCAGGAGCACATTCAGCTTCTGCGGCGTTGGATGAGTGCATGCATACTGTTGTCTCTTGGCAATCGCTTTGGTGATTGATTGCTGATGGAATGACTGACAAGGAGGAGGAGCAGGAGCATCAGGACCAGCAGATGATGGGAAGGACAGACAGCTCCCTTCAGTTGAGGTGGTGGAGCCTTGACTGCCTGAAATCGGGTGCGTGCCACTGGGTGATGCAGTGATTGCTGCGGCAAGCTGGGCCATCACATCGGAGCCACGGTTCAACAAGGCCAATTCATGGTGACGCTGCATATTTTAACATAGAGCCGTGGTGCCAACATTGGCACCCTGGCCACGCCTCACCTTCTTCCCACAGATTCGGCAAATGGCCATGTTCAACTCTGACGGCTTAACAAAAAACTGCCACACCGCCAAGTAGGTAATTTTTCCCCCAACACTCTGCACTGACTGACTGCTACCGCCGCTGTATCTGTGAACCCCTGCACCACTTTTTGGGCAGGTAAGCTCTTGCGAAGCAGGTGGTTTACCCCGGGCACATTTGGCTCCCGACCTCCCACTGCTGCCACTCTGCTGACTCCCGGCCACGCTACCGACTTGCTGGCTCTGCTGCTTCCTCACGCGCTAGCTGACACCCTTTTCTCCCTATGATGATGAAGCCCCTTCGTCACAATCGGCTACATAATCATCGAGTACTGTCTACACGTCACTGATGTCCTTTTCAACGGTCTCCACCTACCGGAGGAAGCGGCGGATGTCTCCTCCACATCTTGGCTGGCCAGTAGCTGCTGACTGTCCTCTAGTAGCTCGTCATCGCTGTCTAGTAGAGCTGAGCCCACAGCATACAATACTTCTCTGGCTGAGGGAACAGAAAAGGACAGAGGCACGTTGAGGACACAGGGCCTGCTCCCGGGCCATGCCAACTAAGGGTTGTGTCTGACGAACCCACTGACTCTTGGCTGGGGGTGTCTGATGTACAGGGCCCTTGTGCAGGGCCTGGCCCTTCTCTGTCTGACATACTGTTAGATCAAATAAATAAATGAAAAGGAAATTAACACACCCCAAAAAAGGCAGCAATTTTGTCACTTCACCATACAACGGCTAATAAGCCCTTTTTCTTCCATTTAATACACCCCAAAAAAGGATTTAGAACATATAACTGCACAGTACAAGGTCAAATAAGTAGAAATATTGCATTGTAATAACCCCTGTTAATGGCGGTATCACACAGCACTTGTACCCCAATAACAAGAACAGTTTGCTGGAAGGACAGAGCTGTATAATAGCAATTTTGGTCCCCAGTCAGTGCAGCAAGGTGTAAAAGGATTGTTCCTATTACCAAGGCTGTAACCTCCCCTACAGAACCCTGTTCTACATAAATACTGTGGAATAGTTCCTCCCTATCCTTTCCCTGCACTTCTAATGATCTTTCCCAGAACTTCTATTCAACAAAATAAAAGTTTTCAAGTCTTTCCTAGCACTGTCCCTAGCGCCTGCTGACGTCTCTCCCTGCACCAAGTACACTTGAAAATGACAGAATCCAAGAAGGCTGAGGATATTTATAGGGCTGTGACATCACAGGGCTGGCTGGCTGCTGATTGGCTATATGCATGGTATTGTGGGTGATCCCTCGTTCCCAGAGTTCTTTGCTCCATGTCCTCACACGTGCAGCAGCCATTTTAGGAAAAAATACAATTTGTTACCACAAAGCATCAGGAAATTCGGATTCCACTTCGTCAACTTTGATTCGCTCATTTCTAGTGTCCTCATCAGTGATGGCCAGTTTGCAGTGTTCGCCGACTAACACATGCGATCTGCCATCTTTATTCCGAAGTCCGGCGATGCAGAGGTAAGTCCTTACCTGTGCTTGCGCCACGAGCCGCTCTGAAACACATGCGGTCATCGGGAGCAGGCAGTTCCGAGAACAGCCTTCATCTGGCTGTTCTCGGAACTGCCTGCTCCCGTTGACCGCATCGTCGGCGAACACTGCGAACTGGCCATCACTGGTCCTCATCAGTAAAGGGATATTTGCACTTGAATGCTTTGGAAATACCAATCTTTTATCCAGATCTTTCCATTCATTAGAAATTTGTTTTTTCCCATTATTTATAGGAAAAACTATATATATTTTCTCCTAGACCCTTGAACATTGTGTCTTGAACAGACTGTGGTATCTTTATATCTTCCACCTTCATAGTTAATCTATGTGACAATGCGAGTCACTGTCTGAAAATAGTAAAAAAAAAAAATGGATGAGAGTTGAAGGATCTTGGACACAGAAGGTTGAGGAGATAACAGATATCCTGAGATCAATTGCAAAGTTTACCTCCTCTCTGATTAACACAATTTGCTAATAAAGAAGAGGACTCATCCTCCACTATTTGAGTGGATCAAGCAAGTAGTAAGGCTACTTTAACATATGTGCTTTGCATTCCGGTTTTGAGATCCGGCAGAGGAAACGGGGGCGAAACGTAGAGGCAGGGGCAGAAGCCTAAAATAGTGAAGAAGTTACTATCTCACCCTGTCCCTCAGAAAAAGAACCTTGCACCATACACCCAGGGAGTGAAGCAGCTAGCAAATCGTTAATAAATAAAGTGCACTTTAAAGGGGTTGTCCGGGTTATTTTCACCCCGGCAGCCCCCCTGAGCCTAGCATCGAAGCATCTCATGCTCCGATGCGCTCCAGTGCCCTGCGCTAGATCGCGCAGGGCACAGGCTCTTTTGTTTTTAATAACACACTGCCGGGCGGTAACTTCCGCCCAGCAGTGTGTTCGGTGACGTCACCGGCTCTGAGGGGCGGGCTTTAGCTCTGCCCTAGCCGTTTTACTGGCTAGGGCAGCGCTAAATCCCGCCCATCAGTGCCGGTGACGTCACCGGGGTTCCTGTCAGCCCCATGGAGAGCCAGGTACGTCACCGGAACTCTGAAAAATGCCTTTGCCCTGCGCGATTTAGCGCAGGGCAAAGGAGAGCATCGGAGCATGAACTGCTCCGATGCTCATGTCAGGGGGGCTGCTGGGGTGAAAATGGAGGGCTGTCCAGGTTCAGCTCTGAACCTGGACAACCCCTTTAAGATCTCAATAGAGAAGGAGGCAGCTTACCGGGCTAAGGCCTTTTCTGGGATCTGTAGCTCTCCGTGGGGTATCAGATGATTCTCCAGGTGCAGACATTTTGTCCAGCACAGCAGCTAGCCCAGGGGCGTACCGACAACTCATGGGGCCCCCGGCAATAGGAGATTATGGGGCCGCTGTGTCCCCACCCACATATCGCGCCGCCCACATCACCTACAGGTGAAACTTGAAAAATTCGAATATCGTGCAAAAGTCCATTTATTTCAGTAATGCAGCTTAAAATTAGAATTTTGTGAAAAGGTTCAATATTCTAGGATCAAAGTGTCACACTCTAGTCAGCTAATTAATCCGTACCCCTGAGCAAAGGGGACCTGAGATTGTGACTTTGGGGTTTCATAACCTGTAAGCCATAATCATCCAAATTATAACAAATAAAGGATTGAAATATCTCGCTTTGCATGTAACGAGTCTCATGTTAGTTTTACCTTTTAAGTTGCATTACTGAAATAAATGAACTTTGCACGATATTCACATTTTTTGAATTTCACCTGTATACTTGGTACAGAATTTCTCTTCCCTATGTTCAAAATAAATGTTTAATAATTAAAAAAATTATAAAATCGCACCCTCCACCACAACACAAGCGTATCTCAGACTCAGTGTATGGCATAGCTCCACAGCAATACAACTCACAGTAATTGCAGCGTCCCACTCAGGACACGTGGGAACTGCAAAATTACTGTGGACAGGTATTATTATATTGCATGTCATTCTGTATTACAACCCCTGTTGTATCCCTGTTCATAGGCTGGTCTGGTGTAACTTATACAACCCACCACTAGATGGCGATAGCACTTAGGTTATATAAATACGTAGGTCAGGCCTAATGTAGAGGGGAGAAGGTAGAGAAAAGAGTCAGTTGTTAAGCTGAGGCTACACACCACAGAGTAGTGGGTTAAGCCAGCTGCAGAAATTAGGTAGAGCCAAGGTTCGAGGCGCAGGAGAGCGGTTTCCTCCTGTGATCCTCTTAGTTCCTACAACCTACAACCAGAGGATAGTGTTTTCGTCCCTGGAAGAAGACCAAGCTAAAGAGAGACATCGGTGATAACAGCCATTAAGGCTTATTGGGCACCTTTGCACAAGGTAGAGGGCAATCTAGCTACAGGCAGCCTCACCATATATTGAAGACTACAGATTAGCTACCTGTTTAAGGGCTTGGAAGATACAGAAATAATAGGACTGAGCATACCAAATAAGTATTGCAGGCAACCTCACCAAATTATACTGGTTTACAAAGGACCTTCAAGCTAAGTAAAACCCTAAGTAAAATTCCTATAAATTGCAAAAGACTGTATTCTGTCCAGATGTATATGCCGCAACTGGAACCAACCTCAGTAAAAGTTGTGAGTTGTATCCTACCACGGTCTACTTCATTCTTCAATACTACTACAACTGGTTGTACCACCATTAACGGTACTGGCGTCACGACAAGTAACACCAAGGGACCCAGCCGCCACAAGCACCCTAAACACCACTGCCATCAGGGGCACCTCAACCTCCAACTAGGCTGGTGCTTCCCTACCACAGAGCGTGCCCTGGAGGATTTCGTGCTGTCTTCCTCATCACTGTGCTGCCGGCCCAGGGAGGCTTTCTGCTAACCGTGAGTAAACCGATGAACTGTGTTATTACTGCCCCTCATCGGCCCACCGTGCACCTCACGTGTTGCCCCTGCGGTTTTGGCTGGCTGCATATCTGTATTGGCGTCACGAACAGGATTATAACCCCTGCGCCATATTTGAAAGACTGTCGCATGAGAATAAGCCCCTTTACTCCATTGAGAGACTTTTACCTATTGTGCACTATATTGGGCCACAGAACTGTTTAAACAGTTTGGTAATTACATGGAAGTGGTATACTAGTCATCAGCATAAAAATCGCAGTGTTAAAAGTGAGAAAATCAGACATTTGTGTGTTACTAAAACGGCTTGCTGTCAGTGAATAGACAGTTTCTATGCACTTAAGATGGCCGCCGGAGGCCTTCTTGTTTGAAAAAAAATGCTGCGGTTTTGAAAAAATTATCCAATGCTGTGGATAAGTTAGTGACACCCCCTGAAGAGCGGGAAAACGTAGTGCCGCCCATTTATGCAAAATTGTCCATCCAACCCATCCTACCTTTTCTGTATCAATTCTGAGAGGCCGAGCCTATATGCAAATGCAGCGCCGCCTCCTCTGCCTTACGAAAAGTTCTGCCATAGAACAAAATGGGTGGAACCATGTGTGGAATATCGATGTGTCCACCTATTGGATGTTGTGACAAAAACGCAGCCACCTATGAATATCTCAATGCACAAAAGACTGCTCCATTATTGTGTGTCACCAAACCACCAAACCCAATTGGGATACTGACCATTGTTGCTCCGGACACCCGACTCCCTGAGGCCGCCCCTTGTACGGTGGATAATGGTTGCGTCGCCCCTGTCATTTATACAGACCTGGGAGGCGGGCCCAGCGTGCGCATGTTTAAAAGAGAGACGCTGATTGCTTCCTGGAGAGAGAAGTGTATTGCCGAAGCAGCATGGCGGAGAATCGAGTGAGCTCTGCGCAAGAGACTGGATCCGAACGGGACCTTGTCGCTGCACCGACATGGACCCCTACACCTATTACTCCGGAACTGCAGGTCCGTGTCCAGGACTTATAGGATCGCCACTGGAGGGAACACAGTGTGGATCGCAATACTGAATCGGCGGATTACAGTACAGATCAGTACGCAGTCTCGATGCCGCGCAACCGGCCTCAGAAGTATGCCTAAAGGTCCGGTCTGGTTACTGATTCCCCCGCCATGGCATGGCCCACTACTGAACAGACAGCACTCTGGGCCAAGTTGTCCGCGGAAATTAAGTCAGCTCGACTCCCGCGCACCCATGCTTGCAAAAAGTATAATGAGGGTCTGACTCACAAGTTGCTAGAGGAACCTGTAAAAGACTTCCTGGTTCCGGTACGATGATTAGGCCGAGTTCTTGACTTCTGTAAGCAGCGAGGATTTGGATTTATCCGTGATATGGAGACCAACAGAGATTATTATGTGAATCGCTGGTCTGTGAAGAGGAAAAAGCTCCCTAGTTGGCTACACAGTCTGTATGTCAATGAGACAGTTGAGTTCACCCCTGCAGAAGGTACACGTGTACTATACGCTACTGCGGTACGTCGGCCAGGACAGCCCACGGAGACCCAGGAGCTTGCTAATGATTCTGAGTCTGAGGAGGATCTGGAACAAGAACCTTCTACTGCCCCCGTGCGGCCTGCTGCAAAGTATGTGCCGCCTAGCACCCAAAATCAGTATGCCACTGGATTTGCAGGCATCAACATTCTATGGCAACCCGCCATTGTTACCAAAGATCCTGCCAATGTACCTAGACCCCAGAGGGAACGGGTTAGGAGAAGAAGGCCAGAGCCAAAAGGCCTAAGTACAGCTGTAGAGGACTGTGCAGCATTAGGGATTCCCTATCCCAACCTGTAAAGGTGAATCAGCCAATTCTTCATTAATGAAAACTCCACCAGAGGAATCACATCCTGTAACCAGGATTGACCCTGCAATTGGGCTGGAGTACAATATCAAGAAAGAGCAACCCTCTTTGAAAAGGTGAAAAAGGAACTGAACTTGCCATCCACTCCTAAACAGCGGATCATGGAGGGAAAACCAGAAGGATTCTGGAAGTCCAATCCCTACAGATGTGTCGTCCTGTTCAGATCCCTACAATTAAAGTAGGCCGTTCACTAAACCCTTATATGGAGCAGGAACTGCCATTGTTTTGAGAGGACTTCTCTTCTTGTTTTTGTTTTGAGCCCCTCTCTGTGTTTTATTTGCAAGGACTCCATCATGGACTCCACTTGATTCCAAAAGAAAAAAAAATTGCACTTTATTTGTGTGTTTTATGCTTTTTAACCCCTTTTTACCCCATTTTCAGGGTAGTGATGTTTATCTTTTGAATCTTCAAGTTGCCGACTTGTATTACTTACACCGACAGGATGATGTGCAGCAGCAAGGATCCCACAAGTTTACATGCGTTCAGGTGAGAGGTTGTCTTCTCTCTCCCCTCCACTTGCGCCAGATTTGTCATACACAACTCTTTTCCCTTCCGCAGAATAGAGAAGGAAAGTGCTCACCCCACCGGAACATCTGTTTCTTGCTTAGTCCTCCTAGAAATACCAGTGAATGTACAGCCTGAGCGGTAAATGAAATACCATCCCCAGCTGGCAGACGGCTTCCACGCCTAGCTAGGGACAGGAAACCATAACTGAAGCAGGTAGGAGGAGGAGTTTCTTTTAGTAGGGGATTCTGCATTGTTTCCTGTTCTTTGGAGGCAGAACTAACCTCCTATCAGTGCTGTTGGGGAAGTGTTAGGGAAAGTGTGTTCACACCTAAGTCTAAAGTAGCTGAAATACTCCCTTTACCGACAGCTGGCAATCAGTGGCTATACATTAGGATGGACTGCATTACCTATCTTCCTTTTTGTTCTGGATGCATGGTAATTTGGGTGGTTGAAAGACTAAGAATCTGAGTGTATGAAGACATGTGAAGAGCTCCTCCACAATTATCTACTAGAGACGCTGTCTGGTTGATATCTAGACCAGATTTTCTCAAGATCAGTCCTCACGATCCCCGAAGCATGTCATATTTTCATGTCAAGACTTCCTTAGTAATGAGCAGGTGATGAAGTAACTATATCACCTGCTCAATACTAAGGAAATTCTGAAAATATGACATGTTTTGAGAGTTGTAAGGACTGGAGTTGAGAAACACTTATTTAGACATATCCTCCTGAAGGATCCAGTTATAAATTAGCTTCTCGGTTCCTGGGACCATTCAAATCTCTCACTTTTGGGGGGGGGGGGGGGGGGGGGGGAGGAGGAAATGCGTCTTATAAAGCGAAAAATATGGTATATAAAAACTAGAAATATAATTAAATTAGTAAAATGGCGCGGCTCACTGCTGTTAGTGGGTGGTGTGGTGCTTCAAGCTTAAATTGAGGACGCCCCACCTCAATGTAAAGGGTAATTGAAAAAGTAGGAGAGCGAGCACTCACTCTATGGCAAATCTTCAGATTTATTAATAAAATTAAAATAATACACCTCTAATCATTCAATAAAATAATACAGTATCAATAACATATAAAATAGTTGGTCGACCAAATTTACACCATAAAATAGTATCGCGTTGCAATAATTAATAGAAGGGCATACGTATAAATGGTGCTGGAGCGGTATCCTAGTGATGCAGTAAATAGAAATAAATAGGTAAGTGTGAAGGTAAATATTCAATAATACTAAATAGTGGATTGAACCAAATGCATACCGTAACAAAATCCTCAGTGCTTCAAAGCGTGCTACAAATCAATCAACATGAAAATATTGTGATAATTAGAGTTGAGCGAACACCTAGATGTTCGGGTTCGAGAAGTTCGGCCGAACTTCCCGGAAATGTTCGGGTTCGGGATCCGAACCCGATCCGAACTTCGTCCCGAACCCCATTGAAGTCAATGGGGACCCGAACTTTTCGGCACTAAAAAGGCTGTAAAACAGCCCAGGAAAGGGCTAGAGGGCTGCAAAAGGCAGCAACATGTAGGTAGATCCCCTGCAAACAAATGTGGATAGGGAAATGAATAAAAATAAAAATAAAATAAATAAAAATTAACCAATATTAATTGGAGAGAGGTCCCATAGCAGAGAATCTGGCTTCACGTCACCCACCACTGTAACAGTCCATTGTCAGATATTTAGGCCCCGGCACCCAGGCAGAGGAGAGAGGTCCCGTAACAGAGAATCTGTCTTCATGTCAGCAGAGAATTAGTCTGCATGTCATAGCAGAGAATCAGGCTTCACGTCAGCCACCACTGCAACAGTCCATTGTCATATATTTAGGCCCCGGCACCCAGGCAGAGGAGAGAGGTCCCGTAACAGAGAATCTGGCTTCATGTCAGCAGAGAATCAGTCTGCATGTCATAGCAGAGATTCAGGCTTCACGTCAGCCACCAGTGCAACAGTCCATTGTCATATATTTAGGCCCAGCACCCTGGCAGAAGAAAGAGGTCCCGTAACAGAGGATCTGGCTTCATGTCAGCAGAGAATCAGTCTGCATGTCATAGCAGAGAATCAGGCTTCACGTCAGCCACCACTGCAACAGTCCATTGGCATATATTTAGGCCCAGCACCCAGGCAGAGGAGAGAGGTCCCGTAACAGACAATCTGTCTTCATGTTAGCAGAGAATCAGTCTGCATGTCATAGCAGAGAATCAGGCTTCACGTCAGCCACCACTGCAACAGTCCATTGTCATATATTTAGGCCCAGCACCCAGGCAGAGGAGAGAGGTCCCGTAACAGAGAATCTGGCTTCATGTCAGCAGAGAATCAGTCTGCATGTCATAGCAGAGATTCAGGCTTCACGTCAGCCACCAGTGCAACAGTCCATTGTCATATATTTAGGCCCAGCACCCTGGCAGAGGAGAGAGGTCCCGTAACAGAGGATCTGGCTTCATGTCAGCAGAGAATTAGTCTGCATGTCATAGCAGAGAATCAGGCTTCACGTCAGCCACCACTGCAACAGTCCATTGTCATATATTTAGGCCCAGCACCCTGGCAGAGGAGAGAGGTCCCGTAACAGAGGATCTGGCTTCATGTCAGCAGAGAATTAGTCTGCATGTCATAGCAGAGAATCAGGCTTCACGTCAGCCACCACTGCAACAGTCCATTGTCATATATTTAGGCCCAGCACCCTGGCAGAGGAGAGAGGTCCCGTAACAGAGGATCTGGCTTCATGTCAGCAGAGAATCAGTCTCCATGTCATAGCAGAGAATCAGGCTTCACGTCAGCCACCACTGCAACAGTCCATTGGCATATATTTAGGCCCAGCACCCAGGCAGAGGAGAGAGGTCCCGTAACAGAGAATCTGTCTTCATGTTAGCAGAGAATCAGGCTTCACGTCAGCCACCACTGCAACAGTCCATTGTCATATATTTAGGCCCAGCACCCAGGCAGAGGAGAGAGGTCCCGTAACAGAGAATCTGGCTTCATGTCAGCAGAGAATCAGTCTGCATGTCATAGCAGAGAATCAGGCTTCACGTCAGCCACCAGTGCAACAGTCCATTGTCATATATTTAGGCCCAGCACCCAGGCAGAGGAGAGAGGTCCCGTAACAGAGGATCTGGCTTCATGTCAGCAGAGAATTAGTCTGCATGTCATAGCAGAGAATCAGGCTTCACGTCAGCCACCAATGCAACAGTCCATTGGCATATATTTAGGCCCAGCACACAGGCAGAGGAGAGAGGTCCCGTAACAGAGAATCTGGCTTCATGTCAGCAGAGAATCAGTCTGCATGTCATAGCAGAGAATCAGGCTTCACGTCACCCAACATTGGAACAGTCCATTGGCATATATTTAGGCCCCGGCACCCAGACAGAGGAGAGGCTCATTCAACTTTGGGTTGCCTCGCAATATAATGGTAAAATGAAAATAAAAATAGGATTGAATGAGGAAGTGCCCTGGAGTACAATAATATATGGTTAAGGGGAGGTAGTTAATGTCTAATCTGCACAAGGGATGGACAGGGCCTGTGGGATCCATGCCTGGTTCATTTTTATGAACGTCAGCTTGTCCACATTGGCTGTAGACAGGCGGCTGCGTTTGTCTGTAATGACGCCCCCTGCCGTGCTGAATACACGTTCAGACAAAACGCTGGCCGCCGGGCAGGCCAGCACCTCCAAGTCATAAAAGGCTAGCTCTGGCCACGTGGACAATTTAGAGACCCAGAAGTTGAATGGGGCCGAACCATCAGTCAGTACGTGGAGGGGTGTGCACACATACTGTTCCACCATGTTAGTGAAATGTTGCCTCCTGCTAACACGTTGCGTATCAGGTGGTGGTGCAGTTAGCTGTGGCGTGTTGACAAAACCTTTACACATCTCTGCCATGCTAACCCTGCCCTCAGAGGAGCTGGCCGTGACACAGCTGCCTTGGCGACCTCTTGCTCCTCCTCTGCCTTGGTCTTGGGCTTCCACTTGTTCCCCTGTGACATTTGGGAATGCTTTCAGTAGCGCGTCTACCAACGTGCGCTTGTACTCCCGCATCTTCCTATCACGCTCCAGTGCAGGAAGTAAGGTGGGCACATTGTCTTTGTACCGTGGATCCAGCAGGGTGGCAACACAGTAGTCCGCACACGTTAAAATGTGGGCAACTCTGCTGTCGTTGCGCAGGCACTGCAGCATGTAGTCGCTCATGTGTGCCAGGCTGCCCAGGGGTAAGGACAAGCTGTCCTCTGTGGGAGGTGTATCGTCATCATCCTGCCTTTCCCCCCAGCCACGCACAGGTGATGGGCCCGAGCTGCGTTGGGTGCCACCCCGCTGTGACCATGCTTCATCCTCATCCTCCTCCACCTCCTCCTCATCCTCGTCCTCCTCGTCCTCCAGTAGTGGGCCCTGGCTGGCCACATTTGTACCTGGCCTCTGCTGTTGCAAAAAACCTCCCTCTGAGTCACTTTGAAGAGACTGGCCTGAAAGTGCTAAAAATGACCCCTCTTCTTCCTCCTCCTCCTCCCTCCTCCCTCCTCCCTCCTCCCTCCTCCTCCTGGGCCACCTCCTCTTCCATCATCGCCCTAAGTGTTTTCTCAAGGAGACATAGAAGTGGTATTGTAACGCTGATAACGGCCTCATCGCCACTGGCCATGTTGGTGGAGTACTCGAAACAGCGCAACAGGGCACACAGGTCTCGCATGGAGGCCCAGTCATTGGTGGTGAAGTGGTGCTGTTCCGTAGTGCGACTGACCCGTGCGTGCTGCAGCTGAAACTCCACTATGGCCTGCTGCTGCTCGCACAGTCTGTCCAGCATGTGCAAGGTGGAGTTCCACCTGGTGGGCACGTCGCATATGAGGCGGTAAGCGGGAAGGCCGAAGTTACGCTGTAGCGCAGACAGGCAAGCGCGAACAGACGGCCCGCACTTTATGCAGCAGCTCTGACATGTCGGGGTAGTTGTGAATGAACTTCTGCACCACCAAATTCAGCACATGCGCCAAGCAAGGGATGTGCGTCAAACCTGCTAGTCCCAGAGCTGCAACGAGATTTCGCCCATTATCGCACACCACCAGGCCGGGCTCAAGGCTCACCGGCAGCAACCACTCGTCGGTCTGTTGTTCTATACCCTGCCACAACTCCTGTGCGGTGTGGGGCCTGTCCCCCAAACATATGAGTTTCAGAATGGCCTGCTGACGTTTACCCCGGGCTGTGCTGAAGTTGGTGGTGAAGGTGTGTGGCTGACTGGATGAGCAGGTGGAAGAAGAGGAGGAGGAAGCCGAGTAGGAGGAGGTGGCAACAGGAGGCAAAGAATGTTGCCCTGTGATCCTTGGCGGCGGAAGGACGTGCGCCAAACAGCTCTCCGCCTGGGGCCCAGCTGCCACTACATTTACCCAGTGTGCAGTTAGGGAGATATAGCGTCCCTGGCCGTGCTTACTGGTCCACGTATCTGTGGTTAAGTGGACCTTGCCACAGATGGCATTGCGCAGTGCACACTTGATTTTATCGGATACTTGGTTGTGCAGGGAAGGCACGGCTCTCTTGGAGAAGTAGTGCCGGCTGGGAACAACATACTGTGGGACAGCAAGCGACATGAGCTGTTTGAAGCTGTCTGTGTCCACCAGCCTAAATGACAGCATTTCATAGGCCAGTAATTTAGAAATGCTGGCATTCAGGGCCAGGGATCGAGGGTGGCTAGGTGGGAATTTACGCTTTCTCTCAAATGTTTGTGAGATGGAGAGCTGAACGCTGCCGTGTGACATGGTTGAGATGCTTGGTGACGGAGGTGGTGGTGTTGGTGGTACATCCCCTGTTTGCTGGGCGGCAGGTGCCAACGTTCCTCCAGAGGCGGAGGAAGAGGCCGAGGTGGCAGCAGAAGAAGAGGCCGAGGCGGCAGCAGCAGAAGAGGTAGCAGGGGGAGCCTGAGTGACTTCCTTGGTTTTAAGGTGTTTACTCCACTGCAGTTCATGCTTTGCATGCAGGTGCCTGGTCTTGCAGGTTGTGCTAAGGTTCAGAACGTTAATGCCTCGCTTCAGGCGCTGATGGCACAGCGTGCAAACCACTCGGGTCTTGTCGTCAGCACATTGTTTGAAGAAGTGCCATGCCAGGGAACTCCTTGAAGCTGCCTTTGGGGTGCTCGGTCCCAGATGGCGGTGGTCAGTAGCAGGCGGACTCTCTTGGCGGCGGGTGTTCTGCTTTTGCCCACTGCTCCCTCTTTTGCTACGCTGTTGGCACGGTCTCACTACTGCCTCTTCCTCCGAACTGTGAAAGTCAGTGGCACGACCTTCATTCCATGTGGGGTCTAGGACCTCATCGTCCCCTGCATCGTCTTCCACCCAGTCTTGATCCCTGACCTCTTGTTCAGTCTGCACACTGCAGAAAGACGCAGCAGTTGGCACCTGTGTTTCGTCATCATCAGAGACATGCTGAGGTGGTATTCCCATGTCCTCATCATCAGGAAACATAAGTGGTTGTGCGTCAGTGCATTCTATATCTTTCACCGCTGGGGAAGGGCTGGGTGGATGCCCTTGGGAAACCCTGCCAGCGGAGTCTTCAAACAGCATAAGAGACTGCTGCATAACTTGAGGCTGAGACAGTTTCCCTGGTATGCATGGGGGTGATGTGACAGACTGATGGGCTTGGTTTTCAGGCGCCATCTGTGCGCTTTCTGCAGAAGACTGGGTGGGAGATAATGTGAACGTGCTGGATCCACTGTCGGCCACCCAATTTACTAATGCCTGTACCTGTTCAGGCCTTACCATCCTTAGAACGGCATTGGGCCCCACCAAATATCGCTGTAACATATGGCGGCTACTGGGACCTGAGGTAGTTGGTACACTAGGACGTGTGGCTGTGGCAGAACGGCCACGTCCTCTCCCAGCACCAGAGGGTCCACTAACACGACCACGACCATGTCCGCGTCCGCGTCCTTTACTAGATGTTTTCCTCATTGTTATCGTTCACCACAACAACAAAAATATTATTTGGCCCAATGTATTGAATTCAAATTCAGGCCTTTTTTTTACAGACACCTAACACTATCTGGCTATCTATTTAGGTACCGTATTACACTAATACAGGCACAGCAGTAACCACAGATTTAGCTGAATATAAATTTGAGGCCTAGTATTTAGGCGCTGGGTGACAGGTATACGTTTACGGACAGAATTAGACTTGGAAATGCACAGTAGCGTGTGTGTGAAGTTATTGAGAATGACCCTATGTGCACCTTGAATCTAATATACCCTTTTAGGGATAAATTTAAAGTAGGCCTGATACAGTAGAAACCACTAAATTAGGAAATTGCTAAATTGGGAATTGTATTTCAACCCAGAACAAAAACTGTGCTTTGACGGACACTAAATAACTTGACCAGCCACACCAGTAACGACAGATTTAGCTGGATATAAACTTGAGGCCTAGTATTTAGGCGCTGGGTGACAGGTATACGTTTACTGACAGAATTAGACTGGGATATGGCCAAAAAACAACCACACCATTGAGGGTTAAATGCACTTGGTCGCAGCTTGTGCTGGCGCACCACAAGGCACAAAATGGCCGCCGATCACCCCAGAAAAAAGTGACTGAAAAACGCTCTGGGCAGCCTAAAAACAGTGAGCAATTGAGTATCAGCAGTTCAATCATCCACAGCTGCAGATCGATCTCTGAATGAAGTCTTTTGGAGGAGTTAATCTGCCTAATCTCGCCCTACTGTCGCAGCCGCAACCTCTCCCTACGCTAATCAGAGCAGAGTGACGGGCGGCGCTACGTGACTCCAGCTTAAATAGAGGCTGGGTCACATGGTGCTCTGGCCAATCACAGCCATGCCAATAGTAGGCATGTCTGTGACGGCCTCTTGGGGCAAGTAGTATGACGCTTGTTGATTGGCTGCTTTGCAGCCTTTCAAAAAGCGCCAAGAAAGCGACGAACACCGAACCCGAACCCGAACTTTTACGAAAATGTCCGGGTTCGGGTCCGTGTCACGGACACCCCAAAATTCGGTACGAACCCAGTTCGGGTTCGCTCATCCCTAGTGATAATATAATGAACAATAGTTGCAAAAGTGAATGAAATAAGGGGACACCTGATGATCCTGTGCACCGTACACACTTGATACAAAGTTCCTCCTCTGATGTTGAATATACGCAACAACCAATTGCTGGATCAGCCGCAGTAAATGTCTTAGCCAGTGGCTGTAATGAATATGTTCAGTATTGGCAGTTCAATTAATATCTCTGCCTAGGGGATAAACTTTCCTGAGAAAAAGGAGTCTTACCTCCTATAATGGTATGCTCAGAATCTGTATCTCTCTCTGCTGTACAAGATGCGCTGAAATCCACGCTCTTGTTGTTCCTGCTTGTGAATGCTGGCAATCCGCTGTACGAGGTGCGCTGAAGTCCACGCTCTCGTTGATACTGCTTGTGAATGCTGGCAATCACGCCTAGTCTCGCGGTACTGCGAGTGGGACTTCCGTCCGGTCTCTGTATCCGCTCAGACGTTGTACAGCAATTGGATTATCCCAACATAGTAGTTTATGAAGATTGTCTCTTATCGCATGGCCATGCGGGAAGTCTTTCTCCTGGAGGTTATAGCAGAGTGTCGACCAGACGCGTTTCGGGACTGTTCCGGTCCCTTCCTCAGTGGTGTTGGCCAAGATTCACAAGCAGGAACAACAAGAGCGTGGATTTCAGCGCATCTTGTACAGCGGAGAGAGATACAGATTCTGAGCATACCATTATAGGAGGTAAGACTCCTTTTTCTCAGGAAAGTTTATCCCCTAGGCAGAGATATTAATTGAACTGCCAATACTGAACATATTCATTACAGCCACTGGCTGAGACATTTACTGCGGCTGATCCAGCAATTGGTTGTTGCGTATATTCAACATCAGAGGAGGAACTTTGTATCAAGTGTGTACGGTGCACAGGATAATCAGGTGTCCCCTTATTTCATTCACTTTATCTTTTGCAACTATTGTTCATTATATTATCACAATATTTTCATGTTGATTGATTTGTAGCACGCTTTGAAACACTGAGGATTTTGTTACGGTATGCATTTGGTTCAATCCACTATTTAGTATTATTGAATATTTACCTTCACACTTACCTATTTATTTCTATTTACTGCATCACTAGGATACCGCTCCAGCACCATTTATACGTATGCCCTTCTATTAATTATTGCAACGCGATACTATTTTATGGTGTAAATTTGGTCGACCAACTATTTTATATGTT
The DNA here is from genome assembly GCF_014858855.1 of Bufo gargarizans. NCBI lineage: Eukaryota > Metazoa > Chordata > Amphibia > Anura > Bufonidae > Bufo > Bufo gargarizans. Next base: position 533,183,064 of record NC_058083.1, on the reverse strand, counting down.
ATTGATACTGTATTATTTTATTGAATGATTAGAGGTGTATTATTTTAATTTTTTAATAAATCTGAAGATTTGCCATAGAGTGAGTGCTCGCTCTCCTACTTTTTTTAGAAATATAATTAACAATATGGAAAGATCACTCTGAATATATTATAAAATTATTATGCCATTGGAAGAAAATAGGATTATGATCGCAGAAGGAAACTCTATTAATAGCAAACACACAAAATACAGCATACTTAATCCTAAAGTTTGTCCATTCCAAGGAAGTAGCTTGTAAATGGACTTCCATGTAAATTAAAAACTTCATAAATATTTTTATAGAGCAGAGCAGAAAAATTATCCTTATTACAACCAGTAATATGTCCCTTTAGTAACGGTTTTAGAACAACACTATTGGACCATGTTTAAAAGAAAATATTCCGATAGTAGAGTTCTCTTCATCTTCAGCTCTGTGGATCATATCTACATTTCAAGTAGCCACTGATAAATCACTTCTAGTACAAGTGTTTTTGCGACTCCGGCTGATGTGACGGTCGCCTGTTATGCCATGTTGACACCACATTTAGCAGCAATCGACACACTGGGTGGGTTTAGTAGGTATGTTAAACTCACTTCAGGACCGCATATAGCATCTCCACAGGCTGAATTCCTTTGGTCTAGACCTAATGGGTTCAATATTGTCCAAAGAGTTCCTTTTAACCGATTTGATGTTGGGGTATTTGGCATAATTTGCACCTCAGCTACCCAGGGCAATTTTAACATGTAAAAATAAAATCTAAATTCTAAACTTAAAAATCATATCATACACACAGATACCCTTATAAAACAGCGTAATTTTCATAAACATTTTATAAAGGTTTGTATTGGTGGGTAAGGCCTCATGCACACGGCCGTTGTTTGGGTCCGCATCTGAACCGCTGTTTTGGCGGCTCAGATGCGGACCCATTCACTTCAATGGGGCCGCAAAAGATGCGGACAGCACTCCGTGTGCTGTCCACACCGTTGCTCCGTTCTGTGGCCCCGCTAAAAAAATATAACATGTTGAAGGCTACCCGTGCCGTTCTGCAAATTGTGGAATGTGCACGGAGACCATCCGTGTTTTGCAGATCCGCGATTTGCGGACCGCAAAACACACCACGGTCCTGTGCATGAGGCCTAAATGTGTGATCCAAACAGAAATATATATGCACCACACCACTTGGGCATAGTAACATAGTACATAAGGCCGAAAAAATATATTTCTCCATCCAGTTCGGCCTGTTATCCTGCAAGTTGATCCAGAGGAAGGCAAAAAAAAACTGTGAGGTAGAAGCCAATTTTCCCCACTTTAGGGGAATAAAAAATTCCTTCCCGACTCCAATCAGGCATCAGGATAACTCCCTGGATCAACGACCCCCCTCTAGTAGCTATAGCCTGTAATATTATTACACTCCAGAAATACATCCAGTCCCCTCCTGAATTCCTTTATTGCACTCACCATCACCACCTCCTCAGGCAGAGAGTCCATAGTCTCACTTCTCTTACCGTAAAGAATATATATATATTGTTGGGATTTGCTCTGGTAGACAGGACAAGCGGACGCAGTATAGAGGCAAAGACCAGTTTATAACTCAAAAACTTCAGTGTTTTATTTACACTTAGGCCTCATGCACACGGCCGTGTTCCGCGGCCGAGAGCGGACTGTGGAAACCCGGCCGGGATTCCTCCTGACAGCATGAGCGCACGGCGTCATTGGTTGCTACGACGCCGTGCGCTTCACGCAGCCGCTCCTGTACAGTAATACAGCTCTCGGCCGCGGAACACGGCCGTGTGCATGAGGCCTTATGGCAACAAAACAGTACGACAGTCCATTTGCAGTTTTGGTGTTTGTTCACACCTAGACAGTTCATACAGCAAAAGAGTCACCTGTTATCCTAGGTGTTAGTTCACACCCGATCGGCATTGCTCAGGACAGAGCAGACCTTCCAAACTCAGGCCTCCAGCCTAGCACACGGCTCAGATCCCAATCCAGCGATTGTCAGAGAGAGAGGTAATTACCACCAACTGACACTGCTGGCTGTTTTTTTTATATAGGCCACTCAAGACCCAGCCTGGAACGTGGGGAAGAGTCACCCACCCAGCACTTTGACTACTCCCAGTAAGAGCCATTCCAGATCAGCTATTACAGCTATACTAAATAGTAAGGTGTCAAACAGCAACTGCTGCTGACACATGAAAACTGGCTCTTACTCCACCGAGGCCCCATACCTTCCGCCAACGACTGTCCCTTGCGCCTTTCTAATATATATATATATATATATATATATATATATATATATATATATAAATAAAAGAAAAAGTTGGCAGCACCGAAAAATTTTAAATGAAAACTGGACGGGTGCTATGTCCTAGGGCATAGGCTGATAGCCCAATATATAAATGGAAAGATGGACAGCACTCTAAGGCTATAAAATGTAAGAACATTTATTTACCCATGTGGAACAAAATAGCAGTAGCGACTTTACGGCTCATCCATAGAGCCTTCCTCAAGCAAATAACACATGTGTCTAGTGACAGGCAAATCAATCAAAGAGTATCACCAGTGCATGAGTGATGATAATAACAAGTAATATAATAAAATTACATGAAGGTCAGTCAGTCCGAAAAATTGGGAAAACTTTGAAAGTGTCCCCAAGTGCAGTCACAAAAACCATCACGCGCTACAAAGAAACTGGCTCACATGCGGACCGCCCCAGGAAAGGAAGACCAAGAGTCACCTCTGCTGCGGAGGATAAGTTCATCCGAGTCACCAGCCTCAGAAATCACAGGTTAACAGCAGCTCAGATTAGAGACCAGGTCAATGCCACACAGAGTTCTAGCAGCAGACACATCTCTAGAACAACTGTTAAGAGGAGACTGTGTGAATCAGGCCTTCATGGTAGAATATCTGCTAGGAAACCACTGCTAAGGACAGGCAACAAGCAGAAGAGACTTGTTTGGGCTAAAGAACACAAGGAATGGACATTAGACCAGTGGAAATCTGTGCTTTGGTCTGACGAGTCCAAATTTGAGATCTTTGGTTCCAACCACTGTGTCTTTGTGCGACGCAGAAAAGGTGAACGGATGGACTCTACATGCCTGGTTCCCACCGTGAAGCATGGAGGAGGAGGTGTGATGGTGTGGGGGTGCTTTGCTGGTGACACTGTTGGGGATTTATTCAAAATTTAAGGCATACTGAACCAGCATGGCGACCACAGCATCTTGCAGCGGCATGCTATTCCATCCGGTTTGCGTTTAGTTGGACCATCATTTATTTTTCAACAGGACAATGACCCCAAACACACCTTCAGGCTGTGTAAGGGCTATTTGACCATGAAGGAGAGTGATGGGGTGCTGCGCCAGATGACCTGGCCTCCACAGTCACCGGACCTGAACCCAATCGAGATGGTTTGGGGTGAGCTGGACCGCAGAGTGAAGGCAAAAGGGCCAACAAGTGCTAAGCATCTCTGGGAACTCCTTCAAGACTGTTGGAAGACCATTTCAGGTGACTACCTCTTGAAGCTCATCAAGAGAATGCCAAGAGTGTGCAAAGCAGTAATCAAAGCAAAAGATGGCTACTTTGAAGAACCTAGAATGTGACATATTTTCTGTTGTTTCACACTTTTTTGTTATGTATATAATTCCACATGTGTTAATTCATAGTTTTGATGCCTTCAGTGTGAATCTACAATTTTCATAGTCATGAAAATAAAGAAAACTCTTTAAATGAGGTGTGTCCAAACTTTTGGTCTGTACTGTATATTCCAACAGTGATCACATGATTCCATCATACAAATACTTTGATACATAAAAACATATCCATATTAAAAATACAGTGCATCATGATGTTTATTTAATGTGTATCCTAATAAGTGCTCAATTAATAACAAGTGATGTAAATCCAAACCATGGTGTGACACATCGGAGCGTGGGGGTGGACTAACGACTGTACATACCATTCAGGTGTGGAGGTGACCCCATGCATGCATAACACCGAAATCTCGGCGTGCTGTAACCAGTACTGCGCCTGCGTCAAACATCGCAAGAGTGCAAACAGGAAACGATCACGCTGGCTCCTCCCTGAGCCTGCGCACATGAGCCATGAGCCAGCAAGCGCCATGTTGGTAGTGGTATCCAAGTGACTATAAACCAGCACATGCGTGTATGCATACTGATCCACACAGCGCCATCTTCGTAAAGGTACCTGTCACTAAACTCATTCTGAGACAGGGATATATGTACATCTTATGGTGTAAAAAGGAGCAGGAGAGAGGCGACATCCTATCAGAGACATTAACCCTCTCCCCTATTGGACCATATCTGCATAGACGCACAACACCTCAGTATCGAGCGCCCATACCGTTTGGTCCCATAATCAGCCCCGTCACCAAATCTTTGAGGGTTCTCCTCATGTTACAAACCACTAGCAACATCCATTATTATACTATTGGCACACTTGCAGTACAATGTAAATCATAATAAACTGTATACATGAAGGTCGCAATCCAACTAGAATGAATCCATACATGACGACTACCACCTCCCCACTCCGGTCCATCACAGCATCTATGAATGTAAAAAAAAGAATTAGAACAAAAAATACTTATTTGTTCAACTCATTCAATAAAACAATATAGGTTGTGTTATTCTGCATATCACCATATATACAAGAGGTTAGTGAAGCGAAATAAAGCAGGGGGTGATGGCAAGCCAACCCTCACACAAACACTCCTGGATTATACTCAACATCAAGACCCATAGGTTTGAGACTGTTGAGTGTGTAAATCCAGTGCATCTCCCTTTTTTTATTTTTTTTTAAGTGTTGTTCTATTGCCCCCTCTGCTAGGAAGGGGAACATGGTCAATAATCCAACACTTTAAATCTTTCTCTACGTGGTTACAATCAGTGAAATGCTTTGGTACAGGTAAGTCACGTCGTTTCTTCCGTAGAGACAACCGATGGTTACTCAATCGAGTTTTGAGATCTGTAGAAGTCTCCTCCACATAGAGTAGTTTTCAAGGACATGCCAATACATATAGAACATAATTTGAGTTACATGTAAGATGGCATCGAATGGGATATACCTCTTCTGTATTGGGGGTGTCTGGACTCAAAACCTCTACAAATGTAACGACAACTGACACAGCATAGGCAGGGAAAACTGCCTCTGCCCGGCTGTGTCAGTGTGCTTTGTCTCATCCTATTTTTGGCACCAACATCCGCTTTTGTCAATTGATCACGCAAATTCCTCGTCCTACGATATGCTAACAAAGTGATTTAAATTCTGTGAGCCTGCCTAGACAACCTTTCAGGATGCCCCAGTGTCGTCTGATTATTTGATTGATCCCTGCACTGCTTTCAGTGTAAGCTGAAATGAATGGAATTCTATTGCAAGTCTCCTTGGATTGTTTACTGATCAGTGTGTCCTTTCTATCAATGCTAGATACCTTCTCTCTCTGTGTTTTTAATAAATTATGTGGGTATCCCCTCTTCCTAAATCTTTCGGTCATGGTATCTAGTGTGGTGTCAAGTATGTTATCATTGGAAACTATACGGTTTGCCCTCAGAAACTGTGAGAAAGGAAGAGGTTTGATCGTGTTCCTGGGATGATTGCTATCAAAACGTAAGATTGTATTTTTGTCCGTAGGTTTGGTATATAAACTTGTATGTAGTCTTCCTTCCTGATACCTCACTCACAGTGGTATCTAAAAATTGTATCTCTGATTCTGAGTGTACCAATGTAAATTGCAAATCCATATTAACACTGTTTAGTGCCGTGTGAAACTCCAGCAATTGCTTGGGATCACCAGTCCATATGAGGAAGATGTCGTTGATATATCTCCACCACCTCAGAACATGTCTGAAGTGGTGGGACAGATAGACGACATCCTCCTCAAATGCCCTCCTAAAGATATTGGCATATGTTGGGGCCACATGGGACCCCATCGCCACGCCTCGTACCTGCTTGTAATAGCTGTCCTCAATCAAGAAATAGTTATATCTCAAAATAATGTCAAGCGATCTAAGGATAAAATCACTTGCCATTGCGGAAAGCGTGGACATGTCTAACATACATTTTACTGCTGCGAGACCCAAGTCATGATCTATCGAGGTGTATAACGATGTAACATCAAATGAGGCCTCTAATTTGCATTAAAAAAAATCTGTGGTGTCCTGTATGTATGACTCACCCCTTATAGAAAAAGTATGTAGTACCTTATCCAAGAATATAGCCAAGTGACTAAAGATAAAGTCCAACTCTGAACCTATAGGATGGCCAGGGGGATCAATGAGGGACTTGTGCACCCTAGGCAGTACATATATCACAGGTGTGACAGGATGGACCACTGTAAGATATTCACATATACCCTCATCGATAACCTCCGCCCCCACAGCATCGTTCAGACAGTCTTTGATGATATTGGCTATAGTAAACTTGGGATCAGAACCAATAATCTGATAGACTTTGGTATCACCTAGTTGTCTCATGATCTCAGCAATATATTTGGAAGTATCCATGATTACCACCGCACCCCCCTTATCAGCTGGCTTAACTGTAAGGAGGGGGTCATGTCTCAATGAATCCAAAGCTTCCACCTCTAGCCTAGTGAGATTGGGGTGTTGAAATCCCTTGTTGTTATGAGTGGACTTCAAGACCGCAATATCGGTTTTCACAGCAGCTATAAAAGCATCAACAGCAGGTTCATTAACCTCAGGTGTGAACCCACTCTTGATGGACAAATTGAACATTTTTAAGGAGAGTTCACTAGATTGTGGAATATTAACCCTTGATTTATCACTAAACCAAACCTTAAGTTTAATGTTACGGAAGAAGGCATTCAAATCAGCATCTACATCAAACCAATCTACTAAACTATTAGGACAGAAAGAAAGACCCTTGCCCAGGACACTCACTTGCGCAGTTGTGAGGACCCTTGAAGACAAATTGATCACCGTCATCTCCTCCTTGATGTCTGTGTTTTGTTGACCGCGATGCGTGTTTTGTTGTTCCTCAATTTTCCGAACTCTTTGGTGTCGGTGACCACCCCGTCTCGTCCGGGTCGTCTGCAGTTTTCTTGTCGAACTTGTTGCCCAAAAAAGAGGCCTGTTCAGATGTATGTTCCTTTTGCGTTTTCTCACACCCCTTTGCATATTATAGCTGTTATCAAACTGCCATATGTAGACATTTCACTTTTTATAATCATCAGTGTCTCTGTTCCATTTAGAGCGTTTCACCTCCACAGAATCCATCCTAAATTTCTGTATTTGAGTAATGACATTATCCTTGAACATGTTTGCATTCATTTTCAGACATCAATGTCAGCAAAGACTGCTCAACGTCAGCAATGTCCATATTATTATTAGATAACTCAAGTTGCAAAAACTCTATATTGAGTAAAATAAAGTCCAAGGAATAACTATTGGATAATATCTCAATTTTTTTTTTTTTAAAAAAAAAAAAAAAAAATCGGATTATCCGAAAAAAGATTTGGTCGTAAATTAGACCTCATACCTCGTGGTATCCGTTGCATTCTGTGATACTCCCCAAGGGTGGTCATATGTAAACATAGAGATACAGCTTTTCTTGAGAGAAACTCATATTTCTTCTTTAGTTCTTTCACTGATGGAGTGTTGAGGAAGGCGACATCTCCCTCTATCCCCTGCAAAATTCGCTCCCTCTCCTCCTAGGCCAATGAAGCTCATATATGAAAAAAAAAGTTGGCAGCACCGAATTTTTATCGCGAATATAGGTACTTTGAAAATTCGTGAATATTTCGAATATAGTGATATATATTCGTAATTTCGAATATTCAATTTTTTTTAAATCAGTACACATGATCCCTCCCTGCTTCTAGCTTGTGAGCCAATGAGAAGGCTGCAGTATATTTTACTTTAGGAGTAGTGTTGTTTGCGAATTTTCGTAATGCTAATTTTTGTAATGCAAATTTTTATTGCCAAATTTTCAACTTACAACTATTAGACAAAGAAGATTATAGCACTTTATTAGCTAAATTGCTCTATATAACTTTTTTTTCGAATATTCGCTATATTGCTATAACTTCTTTTTTTTCGAATATTCGTAATATTCTAAAACAAGAATATATAGCAATATAGCGAATATTCGAAAAAAAAGTAATATAGAGCAATTTAGCTAATATAGTGCTAAAATCTTCTTTGTCTAATAGTTGTAATTTTTTTCTCATCTGAAGTTCAGATTGGAAAAAAATGACAACTATAAAAAAAATGATTATAGCACTATATTAGCTAAATTGCTCTATATTAGTTTTTTTTTTGAATATTCGCTATATATTCTTGTTTTAGAATAATACGAATATTCAAAAAACAAAGTTATAGCAATATAGTGAATATTCAAATACAAAATTAATATAGAGCAATTTAGCTAATATAGTGGTATAATCTTCTTTGTCTAATAGTTGTAATTTTTTTCTCATCTGAAGTTCAGATTGGAAAAAAATGACAACTATAAAAAAAATGATTATAGCACTATATTAGCTAAATTTCTCTATATTATTTTTTTTGAATATTCGCTATATATTCTTGTTTTAGAATATTACGAATATTCGAAAAAACAAAGTTATAATAATAATATTTAATAAAAAAAATGATTATAGCACTATATTAGCTAAATTTCTCTATATTAGTTTTTTTTTCAAATATACGCTATATATTCTTGTTTTAGAATATTACGAATATTCGAAAAAACAAAGTTATAATAATATAGCGAATATTCCCCAAAAAACTAATATAGAGCAATTTAGCTAATATAGTGCTATAATCTTCTTTGTCTAATAGTTGTAAGTTGAAAAATTTGCAATAAAATTCACATTACGAAAATTTGCATATAACACGATCATTACCTTGCCAATTTTTCGAGTACAAAAATCGTAGAATATAATGAATATTCGAATTTACGAATATTCTACAAAATATTCGCGAAATATCGCGAATTCGAATATGACCCCTGCCGCTCATTACTATCTATCAGTATTGCTGAAGCCCAAAAAAAATCCAGGAGTGGATCCTAAACAGAGATGATTTGTGAATGGAATATAGGGACCATGTGATACAGGCCTTACGGATGCTCCATCGTGTTGCTCATTTTTCATTCCTTCTGACAGATCAGAAGGGTCAAATAAATACTGATGTCAACAAGGCCAAACAGGGACAATAGTGGCCCCGTCATAGAGTCCAGAGGGTGGCAAAAGCATGAGGAGTCAATACAGTGGCCCATTTACATTATGGGGAGGGTGGAATAATAACACCTGTGTTAAGCCAGTATTTCTTGTTGAGAACGGTGGCATCCCTACACATAAGGGACACATGGAGCTCACAGGGGACATACGGAGCACAGACAGCTCACACACACAGGGGACACACGGTGCACACACATCTCATACAGGGAACACACAAAGCGCACATGGGTGAAGCAGAACGTACACATCTCACACAGTGGACACACAGATAGTTGAGATTCTCAGTCCATGCAACTCACAGGCCCACCCAAATTGGGACTGCCTGAAGTTTCTAGGGAGCAGACTAGTCAGGTTGCCAGGATCAACCCTTGTAATATCTGAACACCATCTCTGCTTGCTTGGACTTTCTGTTGGCTTCCATTCTAGTACTGCTACCACTGTCCCAGCCTACTTCCCCCTCTAGTGGCTGCAGCTTGCAGCTACCTTTGCCACCATGATATGAAGGAGACCCCAAGTCCTGCCGTGGGTTTCTGAACCAGTGGGCTATTTCCTTTGAGTTGCTAGCTCATCAGTTTAAAATTGACCGATCTAAGGTCACCTTCCTTGTTTCCCACCTGTCCGGTAAAACTTTAGTCTAGGCCACTCCCCTCTGAAAATGGTATGACCCACTAACCTGTAAACTAAAAGGAAGAATTTAGAATATAGCGCTGATATCTCATTTTATACTTACCTGGGCCCTGATACGTTTCCGCTGTAGCGATGCCTCTCTCCTGGATTCTATGCAGTACCTGTCACTCCGGCGTCTGGGGGGCGTGTTCATCACACTCCCTTACTCCTCAGTCGCTGTGAGGTGTGGCGCTCCTCCCCAGGGGGTGGGGATAAAACTATAATTACCCAGAGTTCAGCCTTCAATGTATGGCCATGACAGCGCCGGGGCTAGGGCGTCCTGCACATTATCAGTGGCGGACAAATCTATATTTGCGTCCTTCTGTAGCTCTGCTCCTGATGAAGCGTGGGGTCTCACCCAGGTGGAAACGTGCCGAGAAGGTGATTTCCTTTCCACTGGTCAGCACATCAGACATCCTCATTAGGAACTAATTCAGCTGTTCCATTGGTGTCCCCCCAGCAATATGTGGGGTTTACCACTTGTAAGGGACCATTGATGTCCCATTTTCGCATCCTATGGATCCACTGGTCTAAGGACTGTTTTCTTTACCTATTTGGATTACTTCCCCTGATGATAGACTACTTGAAACTTGACACGTCGGGAACTATCCTATAGGGCACAATAGGGATACCTCCCTATTCTAGGGTTAGGTATCTGGACAAGGGCCGCCCCTTGCGGGGCATGAACTCTGTATAGACAGGTAGGGCCGGATTAGCAATGTCCCCATCCCCATTCAGGGATAACTAGGGATACTTGTTCCCTGCGCAGTCTACATTTTGAAACTATCAACGATAACACCAAGCTACCAGCCTAGACGTGGTGCATCTCCTTTACCATGCTTGGCCTGTCCCTATCGGGGTTACGTCGGAATGGTAAGACTGTTCCTTATTTCTAAAGCCATATTTACTATCCTTTGTATGTGGCGCTAGGTTTTAATAATTTTTAGTAAAAGTTATATTTTAGCTGCTTTTTGCTCCCCTAGGGGAATTGGTGTTTTCTAATTGATTCTGGGAGCGCCACTATCTATTAAACATCACTATATTCATTGCTCTCTTCTTAGGCAGAGAGAGGCCAAACAAGTTATAAGAGCTTCTAAAGCACAGGCAGGAGAAAAATTAGCTCAGTCAGGGAAAAAAGGCGATAAGACATTCTTCAGATACATAAATGAAAAAAGGAATTACCAAATTAAAAACAAAAGAAGGAAGGTATATGGAAGAAGATAAAGAACTAGCTGACTGCCTAAATGAATACTTCTGTTCAGTTTTTACAAAGGAAAATGAAGGAAAAGGACCTCAGTTAGGAAGGAAGACTAATGAATCTTTTGATGCATGTGTCTTTACAGAGGAAGAGGTTCTAAGTCAGCTGTCTAAAATGAATACAAATAAGTCACAGGGGCCTGATGGGATACACCCAAAGCTATTAAAAGAGCTCAGCGGTGAACTAGAAAAACCATTAGCAGATTTATTTAACCAATCACTGGTAAGTGCAAGAAGTCATCCCAGAAGATTGGAAATTAGCAAATGTTGTGCCCATTCACAAGAAAGGTAGTAGGGAGGAATCGGGCAACTATAGGCCAGAGGATTGTGGAACATCTAAAATCCCATGGATTGAAAGATAAGAAACAGCATGGGTTTACTTCAGTGAGATCATGTCAAACTAATCTTATTGATTTTTTTTTGATTGGGTGACTAAAATAATAGATGGAGGAGGTGCAGTAGACATCGCTTATCTAGACTTTAGTAAGGCTTTTGATACTGTCCCACATAGAAGGCTTATGAATAAATTGCAGTCTTTGTGCTTGGACTCCCATAATGTTGAATGGATTAGGCAGTGGCTGAGGGACAGGCAACAGAGGGTTGTAGTCAATGGAGTATATTCAGACCATAGTCTTGTTACCAGTGGGGTACCTCAGGGATCTGTTCTGGGACCCATATTGTTTAATATCTTTATCAGCGAAATTGTGCAGAAGGCCTCGATGGTAAGGTGTGTCTTTTTGCTGATGACACAAAGATTTGTAACAGGGTTGATGTTCCTGGAGGGATACACCAAATGGAAAAGGATTTAGGAAAACTAGAGGAATAGTCAAAAATCTGGCAACTAAAATTTAATGTTGATAAGTGCAAGATAATGCACCTGGGGCGTAAAAACCCAAGAGCAGAATATAAAATCAGTGATACAGTCCTAACCTCAGTATCTGAGGAAAGGGATTTAGGGGTCATTATTTCAGAAGACTTAAAGGTAGGCAGACCATGCCACAGAGCAGCAGGAGATGCTAGCAGAATGCTTGGGTGTATAGGGAGAGGCATTACGAGTAGAAAGAGGGAGGTGCTCATGCCACTCTACAGAGCACTAGTGAGACCTCATTTGGAGTATTGTGCTCAGTACTGGAGACCATATCTCCAGAAGGATATTGATACTTTGGAGACAGTTCAGAGAAGAGCTACTAAACTGGTCCATGGATTGCAGGATAAAACTTACCAGGAAAGATTTAAAGGACCTTAACATGTATAGCTTGGAAGAAAGACGAGACAGAGGGGAGATGATAGAAACTTCTAAATACATAAAGGGAATCAACAAGGTAAAAGAGGAGAGAATATTTAAAAGAAGAAAAACTGCTACAAGAGGACATAGTTTTAAATTAATTAATATTCATAAATAGGCGTGGGTCGTCTAGTGATGACTCCGCCTAGTTATGCCTAAATAAACAACAAATCACTACTGATTGCCTTACTCTACACTGAACTTACCTGCGGCTATTGCTGCGGCACCTTACTACTACAAAAGACTACACGCTGTGCTTAAATAAAAGGTATTAACACACTATATGTCACAGTATAATATATTTGCTTAGAACTATATATATCTATATCAAGGGAATAGATATATAGATTTATAGCAGCACACAGCAATATAAGTACACACACTATAACAACACACTAATACGGTTCTAACTACGCTAACACAGTCCCAATTCCTCCCCAGAATCTAACTATAATTACAATAATACACATGCATACACTTTACCAGCCGCCCTCCCAATCCTGTCAATATACTGTCCCTACGGGGAATAACAAGGGGTTAATACGGACACTGCTGCTGCTGGGGTGGGCAGGGCAGCCGTGAAGGGGTATCAGGGGTAGAAGCACAGAGGCAATACCAGGGTAGCAGGGGATATGAGGGATCCTGGGGGAACACAGGGGAATTAGGCTCAGGGCAGGGGAAGGTAAGGGTTGCCAGGGGTTCAGAGTAAATGAGCTGCAGGGGAAGGTAAGGGTTACCAAGGGTTATAGGGGGATTAGGGGTAAACCAAGGGAAGCAGGGGCTATAGGGGAACACAGGGGAAGGTAAGGGTTACCAGGGGTTTAGGGGGTAAGGGTAAATGAGCTGCAGGGGAAGGTAAGGGTTACCAAGGGTTATAGGGGGATTAGGGGTAAACCAAGGGAAGCAGGGGCTATAGGGGAACACACCAATATGTCAGGGCATATATACATATATGTACTTGAATATGACACTTCCCTCAACAAGAGGCAAAGGTTTAAAAGTGATATCAGGAAGTATTACTTTACTGAGAGAGTAGTGGATGCATGGAATAGCCTTCCTGCAGAAGTGGCAGCTGCAAATACAGTGGAGGAGTTAAAGCATGCATGGGATAGGCATAAGGCCATCCTTCATATAAGATAGGGCCAGGGGCTACCCATAGTATTCAGTATATTGGGCAGACTAGATGGGCCAAATGGTTCCTATCTGCCGACACATTCTATGTTTCTGTATATGGCTTTACCCCTCTGCACATTTAGAGCACCTCTCTTGCCTGCCCAGATCTCTTAGGGCATGCTTGCCCCGTTTTTTATATTTATATATTTATTAAAGACTTTTGTTATTTTTGTTTAATACGTTCTATCAGGCAGTGATTTAGTTATTTTATTAGAACGCACTACCGCCATTATCTTTTCTTTTTGTGTGATAAGGAACACATACACTAAACCTTCATAAACATGTAATGGGTATTGCTAGAGAAGTGATCTGTCTATTTTACTCTATAGATTGGGTATAGACCGGATAGGAACAGTGTAAATTGGAAAATTTTATGAACATTAAACATGTACACACGACTTCTGTACTGTATATGCTCACTACATGGCCCTATGATATGCTCTTCAATAGGGTATGTCCCTGTAACGGATCACCTGGCACCCCGACTGAGTACCTCCGTTGCTGGATGCTCCTAGCGTTTTCCTGAGGTCTCCAAGCACTCTGGCAGACACCACAATCACCGAACCGAAGCAGCATATAAATCCTCTTCAAGCATATGACTGCTGTAGACAGTTGAATAGGAAACCATACGAATAGTTTTACACTCCTAGCAGTCAAACTGGGACAGCATACCATAAATCCTCCCCCAAGAATGAGACGACACTTCACCTTGAGGGTTAAAACAGGAACTCACTTTATTTAGACATAGCACACCTACTTTAAACCCCCCCCCCCCAACAGCCTAATTTGCATACAATAGGGCACATGGAGGGCTATGGTACAAGGAAGGGTGGGGCCTGACAATAGCAAGGGCTGATGGGAGATGGAGGAGGGACAGGAAAAGGGGCAGGAGAAGAGGCACAGAACAGCAATGCCTTTAACATCACAGCAAGAGCAAGATACACACAGCCCACAATACATCCAACCGAACCCATAACAACATACACAATATTCAAGACAGCCCGAATGCAATCTGCTACACAGTCTCAAAGGCCATTGTTCCCAAAAGTCACATGTCCACGGATGGTCCCCAAAGGGCCAGCAGCAGCAACACAAAACACCACATGCCCAAATTGCATTCAAACGTAAAAATTTACCAGGGGCCATAGTCAGTAGGTAGGAGGCGGGTAGCCAGTCCTCTCCAATGCCCAGTGGCAAGGCGGGTTCCGCCACATTTCTCCCCTTTCCCATTGAGACTATCCAGACTCCAGACCTCCAGTCGGTCTGGGGCTCTGATAGTCAGCCGGCTTTTCTCAAAGGGTGTAGTTGTCCCTATGGCCCCCTGCCACTTGTGCCCAGTTGTAGATCCATGGCTTGGGGGGGAAGGTAACCAGGGTGCCCTCTCCCCTGGTGGAACAAAGCTGTTGCTGGGGGGAAGGGGTAACAGGCTCCTCTCTCTGTGACACCCTCCCTTGTTGTAGGGGAAAACAAACTGCCTCTCCTTCCAATACATTGTCCTGTTGTTGTGGACCAGGACAGACTGTCCATATCTCCAGTGGTGCAGGTACAGAGACTACGGTCCCATCTGCACTGTTGTGGGGCTTACTGTCTCCCCTTGGTGTGCTAGGCTGCTGCTGGGGAGAGGGGGTAACAGGCTCCTCTCCCTGAATCGTAGACTGACAGTGGGGAGAGGAGGTAACAGGCTCCTCTCCCTGCGACACCCTCTCTTGTTGTAGGGGAAAAGCGACTGTCTCCCCTTCCAAAACTTTGTCTTGCTGTTGGGGACCAGGACAGACTGTCCCTATCCCCAGTGGGGTAGGTGCAGAGACTACGGTCCCATCTGCACTGTTGTGGGGCTTACTGTCTCCCCTTGGTGGGCTCGGCTGCCTCTGGGGAGGGGGAACGAGACTCTCCCCTCCCGGTGGAATATTCTGCTGCTGGGGATCTGGGCCAACTGCCCAGAATCCCTGTAGGGCCGGTAGAGAGACCGCAGTCCCATCTCCACCTGCCATCTGTGGGTCTTCCCAGGACCAGTCGATAAGGTCCCTTATTTCTGGAGCTGGTTGGGGGGTAGGAGGTACCGAATGCAAGTCTCCTGATGACGGGCTTAGCTGTTGGGGAGGGGGAACGAAACACACCGCTCCTAATGGTGTACAGTCCATAAGCCCCATCAGGTTAGAGACAGGCGGTGTCACTTGATTATATAAGTCCGCATAATACCATTCGATCTCCCACTGCTCTGGTGGTACTTGCAGGGTATAGGGTGACTGACTGGAGCTGAACAGGTGCTGGTAATCCTGCTCCAGTTCCCATCCCTGGACAGCTAGTTCAATCAGGTCTGGCCTTAGGTCTTCGGCCATAGGGAGATCCAGCACGGCCTCTCTGTAGTCAAATATGTCCCAAAGCCGTGACTCTGCTGCACTCCCAAATTCCGGTTCTGCAACGGTCCCCCATAATAAGCCAGGGCCATTATAATCCTTGCCCTCGGGTTTGTCAAATTTGGCCATTCCGGGAACCCGCTGAACCGCGTACCAACGTAGCGCTTGGTATGCATCATCGAGACCCAGTTCCCTCCATGCCAGTGAATTAAGTTGCATCACCAACTCCTCCTGGGCCTGTTCTCCCAGCATAGGTATCCGTAGGGCCACTCTGGCCTGTAACCGCTGCTCCTTGCTGGGAAGACGCTCACCTCGCCAACGCTGGACACCTTCTAGGGTTTCTTCCCACATCTCTTGTTGGGCGTTCTCTCTGCAGTCCAACCTGGTTGCCTCTCCTATTGGCTTGACCAGTGGTGCCAAGAGGTTCTGTAACCTCCGGATAAATTCATTTCCTACCTCGAGCGTTGTCCAGGGACTCGCTGGTTCTATGCCGCTCCATAATAATTCCTGTGTCTCCAGGGTGTTGTTCCTCTCACACCAGGACGCCATCCCACTGCTTGCCACCAATGTAACGGATCACCTGGCACCCCGACTGAGTACCTCCGTTGCTGGATGCTCCTAGCGTTTTCCTGAGGTCTCCAAGCACTCTGGCAGACACCACAATCACCGAACCGAAGCAGCATATAAATCCTCTTCAAGCATATGAATGCTGTAGACAGTTGAATAGGAAACCATACGAATAGTTTTACACTCCTAGCAGTCAAACTGGGACAGCATACCATAAATCCTCCCCCAAGAATGAGACGACACTTCACCTTGAGGGTTAAAACAGGAACTCACTTTATTTAGACATAGCACACCTACTTTAACCCCCCCCCCCAACAGCCTAATTTGCATACAATAGGGCACATGGAGGGCTATGGTACAAGGAAGGGTGGGGCCCGACAATAGCAAGGGCTGATGGGAGATGGAGGAGGGACAGGAAAAGGGGCAGGAGAAGAGGCACAGAACAGCAATGCCTTTAACATCACAGCAAGAGCAAGATACACACAGCCCACAATACATCGCAATACAATCCAACCGAACCCATAACAACATACACAATATTCAAGACAGCCTGAATGCAATCTGCTACACAGTCTCAAAGGCCATTGTTCCCAAACGTCACATGTCCACGGATGGTCCCCAAAGGGCCAGCAGCAGCAACACAAAACACCACATGCCCAAATTGCATTCAAACGTACAAATTTACCAGGGGCCATAGTCAGCAGGTAGGAGGCGGGTAGCCAGTCCTCTCCAATGCCCAGTGGCGAGGCGGGTTCCGCCACAGTCCCTATATATTCTCCTTTGTATATTTTGTATTATGTAATCATACAGATACGAAAATGACCAAAAAATAAAACAACATGTTCCGTACTCCTCCTGACCAGCAAGATGGCAAATTTGTATCAGAATTTCCATCATGTCTTAATGATATCAAATGGGATGACCTTTGCTCCCCCCCCCCATCAGCTTTGATAACAGCAGGCAGGGAGTTAAATAGTGATCAGTGATCTATGTTGTGCAGCCAGGATAGTGGCCATGTATTACACCTGTGGTCCTACTCTCGCGGGCACAGCAGTAGTGCCAATGTGATCACAATTTCACAAAAGCTTAGTGCTTAGTTTTTGGTAAATCTGTCTTTACAGTACATGACATTGATCCTCAAGGGGTTTTCAAAGACTTTAATACAGATAACCTATCCTCAGAATAGGTCATCAGTATCTGATCGTGGGGGTCCAACACCCAGATCCTCTACCAATCAGCTATTTGAAAAGGCACCGAAGCTTCTGTGAGCACTACGGACTTCTCTCAGCTCACCAAGCACAGTGCCATACATAGTATAGCGGCTGTGCTTGGAATTAAAGCTCAGCCCTATTCACTTCTATGGGGATGAGCTGCGCCTAGGCCACATGACTGATTAATGTGTTGTCATTGGCCTAGAAAAAAAGCTGAAAGAAGGCATCAGCACTTCAACAGTTCATCAGTGGGCGTTCCAGCTGTTGGATCTCCATTGTTCAGGTACTGATGACCTATCCTAATAATAGGAAAATAGATTAGTTCAGGAGCAGCACCATGAGCGGCTTGTAGAGAGCAGAGATGGTGGTCATGCAGTAGCTGGGCAGGGGATCACAGATCCAACGCGATCCAGAGACATATGAAGAAAGTAGGGAGCCACAGCAGCATATCACCAAGTTTCTTCTTTATTCAGATGAACACCTCACAACAAAGCATAAAAATTGCAGCAACGTTTCTGCTAAGGATAGCCTTTGTCATTGGTATTAGCGTCTCGTAAAACCACATTAAGTTATAAATCAGAAGGCTGCAGGTCCTACAATTAAGCTTCACATTCCCTACAATATAAACATTAAAATGGCTTCTCCTCCGAGTGAGTTCTCTCATGTTTAACAAGACTCTGTTTCCGACTAAAACACTTCCCACATTCTGAACATGAAAATGGCTTCTTCCCGCTGTGAACTCGCTGATGTGTAACAAAATTTGATTTCACACTGAAACACTTCCCACATTCAAGACACTTAAATGGCTTCTCCCCTGTGTGAGTTCTCTGATGCCGAATAAAATTTGATTGACCGGTAAAACATTTTCCACATTCTAAACATGAAAATGGCTTCTCCCCTGTGTGACTTCTAAGATGTTGTATAAGCAATGTTTTCATACCAAAATATTTATCACATTCAGTACACATAAATGGCTTCACCCCCGTGTGAGTTTTCTGATGTTTAACAAGATTTGATTTCAGACTAAAACTCTTCACACATTCGGAACATGAAAATGGCTTCTCACCTGTGTGAATTCTTTGATGTTCTAGAAGCAATGATTTCACAACAAAATACTTACCACATTCAGGACACATAAATGGCTTCTCCCCTGTGTGAGTTCTCTGATGTGTAACAAGATGCGATTTCTGACTAAAACACTTCCCACATTCAAGACATGAAAATAACTTTTCCCCAGTGTGAGTTCTTTGATGCCGAAAAAAATTTGATTGACTGGTAAAACATTTCCCACATTCTGAACATGAAAATGGCTTTTCCCCTAAGTGGATTCTTAGGTGGCCCACAAGAGTTGATTTCTGACTAAAACTCTTCCCACATTCTGAACATAAAAATGGCTTCTCTCCTGTGTGAATTCTTTGATGTTCTATAAGCAATGATTTCACAACAAAATACTTACCACATTCAGGACACTTAAATGGCTTCTCCCCCGTGTGAGTTCTCTGATGTGTAACAAGATTCGATTTCTGACTAAAACACTTCCCACATTCAAGACATGAAAATGGCTTCTCCCCTGTGTGAGTTCTCTGATGCCTAATAAAATTTGATTGACCGGTAAAACATTTCCCACATTCTGAACATGAAAATGGCTTTTGCCCTAAGTGGATTCTTAGATGGCCCACAAGACATGATTTCTGACTAAAACATTTCCCACATTCTGAACATGAAAATGGCTTTTGCCCTAAGTGGATTTTTAAATGGCTCACAAGATGTGATTTCCGACTAAAACATTTCCCACATTCTGAACATGAATGCGGCTTCTCTCCTGTGTGAGTCCTCTGATGTCCAACTAGAATGAATTTTTGGGTAAAAGATTTTCCGCATTCTGAACATGAAAATAATTTGTGATTATTTCTCTTATGCAAAGAAAGATTAGATTTTTTTTTTAAATGTTTCCCACATTTCTGTTTAGTTCTTGTTTTTCCAATCAGTGATTGATTACACAAACTTTTCTTGTGACCAGTGGTGTCGGTGGATAGAGCTTCACTTTGAAATACTGAAGGTACATTAGGAGTTATTGAATTAGCTTGTGTGGTAGTGTTATCTTCTGCTTCATGGTTGGAAGATAATTGAAGTATCCATGGAAGTTGCTCAACCGTGTCTTCACCTAGAAAATTAAATTAAACAACATTTTCTTATTTTCCCAAAGCATATGATTTTGTATTAATCATATAAGGTTTACTAAAACAATAGTAAGCTAGGATGAGGAAACAAAGTAAATCGGAAATGTAATAACACAGGATAATGTACAATTTAACAAGAGAATCACATTTACTTGTAGAACGTTTTCAGGAGTTCTTAGTCTGCAAAGTTCCCAGAATTTACTCCCTTGTAGAGATAGTGAAAGGTGTTTCTATCCAGACCAGGGATGCCCAACCTGCAGCCCTCCAGCTGTTGCAAAACTACAACTCCCAGCATGCCCACACAGCCTACAGCTATCAGCGTACAGCAGGGCATGATGGGAGTTGTAGTTTTACAACAGCTGGCGGGCTGCAGGTTGAGCATCCCTGACCCAGACCATATAGTGCAATACTCCAAATGTCAACAGACAACATAGGCTCCCCCAAAATGTATAGGATAAATATCATGAATTGAAGAAAATTTGGCATGAACATGTACACACCACCTGAGTATATGCTCACTGTATGGCCCTAATATATGCTCTATGACACCCATATGCTTAACAAACGTTTCACACTTTGGGGAACATTATTAATGAATTAACACCAGGTTTTTACTTACCTTTACCAGTGCCAATTAGATTGTGACTGAGAGGGTCCACTGCTAGGATTAGCTAAAGCTTGTGTGACGACCTACTGCAATTTCATGGGGCCTATGTCTTTCTGGACATTACCTAGACCTACTCTTATACATGCTAAATTGCAAAACACATTTCTCAGGTTCAAAAAACAAATTCACATTAACTGGGAAATGTCCAGAACACTTACATGGTGCCCTCCTTTTCAACTCTTTAGCTGCAGATCCATCAATTCCCACCCTGCTTCTCAGGCTGCATGATGCATACCACACATTTGGTAGCCCAAGACACTTCCTGTTACCCTTGGATTGGCCAGTAGTGCTACGTGAACAGTGTTGACCAAGCCAAGAGCAGGGCTGGACAATAGGTACTAATGCAGAGTGTGCAACAGACAGTATGAGAAGGAGTGCGGCCATCTTCAATGGCAGAAGAAGTTTCTGTGAATGAGCAAATCTTCAACTGAAAATATGCAAAGCAGGGCACCATTTAAGTGTTCTGTTCTATCCCAGTCAATGTGAATTTTCTCTTGAAGAGGAGGGTTGCTTTGATTTTGGGGCTTCTCCTTTTGTTGTACAAGTATCCTATAAAGACAAATGGCAAGTCCTTAGCACCTGTAAGGACCCTTTCCTCCTATGGATATATCTAGCTAGTCAGTTTTCTGTTATAACCGGCCTCTCACCACAATTACTATAAATTTATCACAGTTATAAGGACATTTATTTGTATATATTCAATAAGAAACCTGATCACAAGATATAAATTATATCTAAAAACTGGAAATATAATAAACAATATGGAATGATCGCTGTTATAAAATCATTATCCCATAAGAACAGAACAATCACTGAAGAGGAAAACTCAATTCCACAATGTACGTTTCTCCAACTAAAAGAAAGGAACCTTCATCATGGAAGCCCTAATAGTTTCTTTCATATAATCTGTTCAGTGCATTGAATATAAGGAATTTCACAAACCAATTAGGTAATTTTAGGAGAAAGAATTAAAATCTGGAACTATAATGAACAATATAGAAAAATTCCTCTGAATAGATTACAAGATTATTATCCCATAGGAAGACAATGGGATAATCATTGCAGAGGAAAACTCAACTGAACATCGTGAGCCTCTCCAACCAAAAAAAGAAGGATCCTTCATCATGGACACCAAAATGCTTTCTTTCATATATTTCTGTTCTTTGAATTGGGTATGAGAAATTTCACAATCCATTTATGCAATTTGAAGTCAGAATTGGAAAATTTGAATCTTTATAAGAATTACGTGAACAATCCACAAAATAAAACACATTAATAGGCACACTGGATCCTAGAATTTGTCCGTTCCATTGTAGTGGCTTGTAACTCAGGACATGAAATTACGTGAAGTTCTGAAAACTTCAAAGATATGACAGATCGGAGGTGAAAAATTATCCCTACTACATCAGTAAAGGTTTTTTCAGACTGAGACATCTCTATTTTACCGTCTATTAAAAAATAAATATTCTTGCTAAAGTCCTATATCAAACTAGAAAACTGCCTCACCCTGGCTAGTACCTACTGCACCTTCTCTCCTGGAGATAAAACGTAAGGTTAATCGCCTGATACGCTTAGAGAACGGGATATACCACAAAAGAGGATCCATGAAAAAGTTTTCCTCTCAATGGCCTGCCTGGATTTATTATTCAGGACTGGCTGGTGAACACCTTGCCAAATTATCTGTACTCTGCAATGGCTAATTACATTTTGGCTCCCACTGGGATGGCTGTGAGGAAAGCGCAATTTGTTTATATGACGCCTGGTGGTGAAAGCTTTTTACACTTTCTATACAGCATTTTCTCACCTTTCATTACATGGAAGAAGTGTTCTTGAATTAGCTTTAGTATGCTTCTTTTGCACAGGAGGGTTGGGGGGGGTGGGGAGGGATGTTGTCTTATATTATGACACATGTTAATAAAAATTATCTGCTAAAAAAAATTGCCAATTGCAGGATTTTCTTCATCTTCAGCTCTGTGGATCATATCTACATTTCCAGTAGCCGCTGATAAATCACTTCCGGTAAAGGTGGTTGTGACTTCAGCTGATTATGGCCACAATGACACCACCTTTATCAGCAATAGACACATTGGGAGGGTTTATAGAGTATGTTCCCCTCAGGACCACATACAGCATCTCCACTGCCTGCATTTCCTTTAGTCTACATTTAATTGGTCACATATGGTCCAGAGAGTTCCTTATAATTATCATTTATTTACAGGTGTTATTCAGTAATATATAATGATGATTAGATAGGCAGGGATCAGAGTCCTGGCACCTCCGCCAATCAGCTGTTATGGAGAGCTGCCACTCTCACCAGGTGAGCATAGCCGGCTCCCGGCATCTCTCCCAAGCACAGTGCTGTGCATAGTACAGTGGCTGTGCTTGGATCCAAGTCACAAGTAACAGATCGGATGGCACTACTTCCACCCCTATCTCGAGGTTAGTATGTGAACAGACCCGAGTCCATATGGATCCACACCGCGGTGCTCAGCCAATAAGGAGAAAACTAGTCGCAGAATAACCATCTGAAGAAACAGGAAAAGGCGGCACTCACCATACTCGTGGAATCTTCTTTTTATTAATCCAGGTAGATTACATACAAATGTGCAGCATAAAGGGCGGACTAGCGTACCTTACACCAGTGGACCATGGCGACGGCCTTTTCCCGCAAGATCTCACTTCCTCAGGCCAATGACGTCAGGATGCACATACTGTACGTCCTATCTTTATACCATTGACGCACTTAAAGAGCCACAATCTGCTCAAAAAGTGAATCGAACACAAAATCATAAAGATACAAGCATTAATCAAACATGGCTGTGCTTGGTACTGCAGCCCAGCCCAATTCACTTCAATGGGGCTGAGTTCCAACTAGGGCACGTGACTGATGTACGGTGATGTCAAATGGCCTAGGAAGAGGCAACGGTGCTCATGGATTGTCGGACCCCGCTGATCTGATATTGATGACCAATCCTGTGGAAAGGTCATCAATATTTATTACCGGATAACCCCTTTAGGCTGGTTTCACACGGGCGTTGCGGAAAAAGATGCGGGTGCGTTGCGGGAACATGCACAATTTTTTTACGCGAGTGCAAAACATTGCAATGCGTTTTGCACGCGCGTGAGAAAAATAGGCATGTTTGGTACCCAGACCCGAACCCGGACTTCTTCACAGAAGTTCGGGTTTGGGTTCGGTGTTGTTTAGGGAAAATAATAGCATTCTTAATACAGAATGCATAGTACAATAGGGCTGGAGGGGTCTTCTTTCTTCAGGACCTGTGGTGATGTCACTGCGCTCATCACATGATCCATCACCATGGTGATGGACCATGTGATGGGAGCAGTGATGTCACCACAGGTCTTTTTCCTCACAGATGAAGGTAGAAGAGAAGCCGGGCTGCACGAACAAGTGGATTAAGGCGAGTTAAATATTTTTTTATTTTTTAACCCCTCCAGCCCTATTGTGCTATGCATTCTGTATTAAGAATGTTATTATTTTCCCTTATAACCATGTTATAAGGAAAAATAATAATGATCGGGTCCCCATCCCGATTGTCTACTATCAACCGTGCATGAAAATCGCACCGCATCCGCACTTGCTTGTGGATGCTTGCGATTTACACGCAGCCCCATTCACTTGTATGAGGGGTGCGTTGCGTGAAAAACGCAGAATATAGAACATGCTGCGATTTTCACGCAACGCACAAGTGATGTGTGAAAACCACCGCTCATGTGCACAGCCCCATAGAAGTGAATGGGTCCGGATTCAGTGCGGGGGCAATGCGTTCACCTCACGCATTGCACCTGCGAGGAAATCCCGCCCGTGTGAAACCATCCTTAAGTTAATGAAAAACTGTTCTCCTCTACTGATGGAAAATTGACTACACGAATAAGCAGTATGTTCTGTAATCCTGACCAGTGAGATGACATCTTTGCTTCAGTATTTCCATAATGAAGTGTGAATGACGTCAAATGGGGATGCCTCTTTGTTCTCCCCCCTCTATGCATCAATCAGCTTTGATAACAGCAGATAGAGGGTTAAACAGTGATCTCTGTTCAAGCAGGATAATGGCTGTGTATTACTACTATTGTGGGCATAATGGCAGTGTCCATGCGATCAGAATGCAACAATAGTTTAGTGCAGGTCTTCTGAGTACGCCTGTCTGTACCGTACTATTACAACACTGATCTTCAAGGGGTTAGGTTCTACATCAGAAGGCATGATATGTCAAGCAGATCCTACAATGAAGCTCCAAATCTGTCACATTTCCTACCATCTAAACATTAAACTGGCTTCTCCCCTGTGTGAGTTCTCTGATGCTGAATAAGCCCTGATTGATGTATAAAACATTTTCCACATTCTGAACATGAATATGGTTTCTCCCCTAAGTGGATTCTTAGACGACTCACACGATTTCTGACTAAAGCTTTTCCCACGTTCTGAACATGAATATGGCTTCTCTCCTGTGTGAGTTCCCTGATGTCTAACTAGAAACAATTAAGCTTTATTGAAACAACAACAGCAAGATGAGAAGTAAATAGGACAGGTAAGAAAACAGGATTATGTACAATTTTAGTATTTCATGTACTAGGTATAAAAAATTAAAGACAATATCATGGTTTTCAGGAGTTCTTTGTCTGCAAAGGTCCTAGAATATAATCGCTTTGTCGAGATAACAACAGGTGTTTCTATTCAGACCATACAGTATAATATTTCCTAATAAACAGGTCACAGAGCAGGCCCACAACAGTCTCCTCTGAATGTCAATCTGCCATCAACAGGTTGCCAAGAGGCTGCTGAACTGCTCATAACAAAATGGAGCAGCAGCTCAGGCAAGACCAAATAAGGTTAAAAAAATCTAGAAAATATGAAAGTATGAGTATTTGGTTTTAGTTAGTACAAAATACATGTAATATATTACCATTAGGGGTAACGGGGATGCAAAGTGCTCATTAATTATTTTCTCCCAAGCATCATGAACATCACACTCAGCTCATTAGCTATTTATCTTCTTGTTTGGTCAGCTGCAGGTCGGATCCTACTAAATCTAGTAGCAGTAATATTAAGGACGATGAGGAGAACATTTCTCTGGACTTCAGGTCCTTTAACACGGACCGATGTTTCAGGCAGTTATTGGGAATAAAGAAGCATTCACAATAATTACATGATCATTACCAGAGATGAAGCTGCATTTACATACAGATGCATTGAGACAAGCGATCTCTACTTCGATAGCTTGTCTACAGAGAATCACGGTTTCTGGGCAGCATATCCCAGCTTATACACAACCTGCTGTAGAGAAATATTACGTTTTGATGACGGCCAACAGACATCATTACCCGAGGGGCAAATATTGTTCCATTTATTGGGTATCTTTATACGGTCAATTATTGTGAAAATGCGTTTCTACAAACTCTCATCCTGGAAAATTGGCCCTATGATCAGTCTGTATCAAAAATTTCCATTATTCAAGATTTCTGAAAGACTCTTACCTTTCACTGACATTGATACGGGGATTTCTAAGCTGATCATTGTTCCTCCAGAACTGTCCTGTAAGATGAAAGACACGAGAAATAAAGAAAACAGAACACAAGTTTATCTTATATCCAGGGGAAGGTCAAAAACCCCTAGAAGACCAGAATCAATCTGCTCTAAAAGGAGAAGGATCTCCTCAAGTGGTGATCAGATAGGATCAACATTCAGCCAAGTATTTTACACATCATATAAGGCATCAAATGACCTGATCCTATCCTGGAGTAGACGCTGTGCTCGTCACCTCCAGTTAGATTATTAGATTAGATTATTGTTGTAGTTTTGACAGTAAAGAAATAAAGAAGTCTTTTATTGCAGCTGGAAATTTAACCTTATTTCCTATTAAAAGGGGCTATGTCTATGATTGATGTAAAAAATGAAAATAAGACATCATATAGTACATGGTAGAACCAGCCCTGAACCTCACAGTGGATCCAGAGATCTCCCTAATCATTGCTCTAATTGCTCTGCTAGATTTGTTTCAGGCTGGCAACACAGGGAACATGTCCTTTCTCAGTGGGCATGTCCTATTTGCTGTAGCTCTTTCCCTGTAACTGTCCCACCTTCTAACAGAAGATATGTCTGGTGGCAGTTGAAAAACTAAACTGAGCTCATGCGACCACCTCAATGAGGTGAACGGAGAAATAAGGAAAAGAACAAACAGCAGGTGGCGCTATACAGATAGCTTGTATTGAAGAACTCACCGACGATACTAAATGTTTAATTGCATTCACATGCTGGTTCTAAAAATCAAGAATATTTTTTGTGACCCAATCCCTTTAGGCTCTTGTCCTTTATGGTGACCTAAATCTTGAACAGCCTGCACTAATATGTTGCAAAAGCTTAAAGATTATATAACTAACTAGTAAGTCAATGGGGTCATTTACTAAAGTCCGGCCTCCTAAACATTTGTCCCATCTATGCCGTCCATGCACCAGAAACTAAAAGGCCAGTAGTTGGAGTAGATTGCAGTTTTCTGGCATAAATTACTGTAATGTGTCCGGCCCTGGTGAACTCACCTCTATTTTGAAAAGTGGCAATAGCAGCGAGAATATTAAAAAGTTGCCAGATATTTGAGCAAAGGGTATTTTTTTAAACATTTATATACAAAAAAAAAACTGATTTAAAGACTTCATAAAGGACCCAAAATGTCAGTATTCTTCCCTAGAAGCTTTTAGTCTATGATTGTGCTGTTATTTTATGATTTACATCTCTACAGCAAAACTTTCCTTCATCTACCTTGACTCTCAATTGCCAAGTGGATATCCAAACCTTAATACAATCTTATATGAATCCAGAAATCATGTGTGGCCAGTAATAATAAGAAGAAGAGCGGACAGTGTACTCCACTGCTGCTGGGGGAGGTTACTCATTACATCAGTCTATGGGGGATTTGTAGAAACCTCAGCTTCATCTACCTGATGATCCAGTGGGACATTCTGCTTTTCCTGTGGACAGTCCATGGAATATAGAGGACTGGGACATCTCTCTGGTGGATTTCTCTGACTGGATCCATCTGTAGGAAATACACACAGCGACTGAATACATTGTCTATATGTGATGATCAGGTGATAGGGAATCTGACTCTCAGAACTGTTCTCTCCTCTACAGCCATGGAAGGTCTTCTCTTACCCAATGATGTGAGGGGCTGGTGATTCTCCATCATGACGTTCTTGTACATATCCTTGTGTTCTTCTAAATACTCCCACTCCTCCATAGAGAAATAGACAGCGACATCCTGACACCTTATAGGAACCTGATAACACAAGGACACAGTCATTACCAGACGCCTCCCTTGGCGTTATTGTATAATGTCCCAGCATTCCCAGCAGCGCTCACCTCTCCGCTCAGCAGCTCAGTGATCCTGGTGGTAAGTTCTAGGATCTTCTGCTCATGTATCAGGGAATGAGGTGGAGGCTCGGTGATGGGGCTCTGGGTCCTGCTCCATCCTCCTGACACACGGGGTGTCACACACTCACAAGACGACTTCTTCACTACTGTGTAATCCTGTGTATGGGGAGACGCCGATCACTACAGAGATTATAAGAATCCTTCACCTTTCCAGACATTTCCCTGTTTTATTACTAGAGATAAGAGTGATGTCATGTGATACTCTCACCGCTCCAGTTATCAAGGAGATGATCTCCAGGGTAAGGTCTAATATCCTTGAAGCCATGAAATTTCTGTCTTCGTCCATCCTTGGTGGGTCACTGATGGAAAGGACCATCAGCTTTAAAAAGAAGAGAGTCCTCAACCTAAGGAACCTGAGGGAAACATGGAGGATTGAGAGCAAAATCACATCTGGATGAACATCTTACATGAAGTAAAGTGTTTTACAAATGGAGAATAGTATTACCGATCGTGTACTATGGAGGTGACTACAGATAGGCAAAACAATTCTAAATGAATCAGATTCTTTTCAAATTCCATAAAAACTCTAAAAACAATATCTGAAGTTTTGGTGATTTGATACGGATGAACTGTACAAAACGGCGCCCACCATTTTACATTTTAAATGCAGTACAGTAGTGAGCGAAACAGGACAGAGATGAAGATGGAGAATCACATGACCATTACCCACAATGCCTCTCAGTCAGTCTGACAGCCAATCAGGAAGGAGATTATTAACTAGTCAAAAATGATGTAATCTCCAGCAGAGACGCCATTCTGAGCTCAGCCACTGATGTGATAATGTAATAGGACGTATCTGACACATAACAGGGGTAGTGCTAGAGATCGGCAAGATAGATTTACTTCGGTAGATTATATAACCGGATAGAATGCCAGGATTTATCATCAGGGACAGGACAGGGCGAGTTAGTTCCCTGTGTATCTGTTACAGCCGGGGGGAGCAGTTCATATACAGACTGTACTGAACAATACATCAGCTTTTTAGAGAGACAGTATATTTATAATGTGCAGGACCCAGTCCTTTCTCCTCCAAGTACCTGTTGCAGCTTCTACAGTTCATACGTGCACAAATAGGAATATTTTAATGCATCAACAACAGCAGCTTATATTTCGGTTGCAGGAGTTGTCAAACTACACTTTAACCACCGTTGACTATAAACATCCGGGAGGTGGTTCTCTATTTCTGAATGGACGTTCCAGAACGCCCGTTCAGAAACTGCAGTTGCACGCTGCTGTCAGTGACAGCAGGGCAACCCTTAGAGAAAGTGCCCAGGTGTCCCTGCCTTCTGGATCGCTGCATACACAGCGCTCACAGATCGCTGTGTATGCAGAGCAGGAAGCGCTATCAATAGATTTCAGTTTGATTTTCAATTAAGTGGTACAGTTTATAGGTCACATTAACAGTTGAAAAAGTTCTGAAATGATTTATCTTTGTCTCATTTTTTACATCACAGAAACCTGACATTTTAATAGGGGTGTGTAGACTTTTTATATCCACTGTATGTGATACCTTGCCCTGTGAATGTGCGGAGATCTGCCAGGCTGGCTGCACATGTTTGACTCTTCTCTTTGTTTTGGTTTAAGTTGAGCTGGATCCACCTTCCCTCAGGTGTACTGGGTTGATTGTTAGCGATGCTATTTATTCCTCCTTCTCCCAGTGTCCTGTGCAGGTTATAGTTCATTCCTGTGGGCTTTGGATGTGTTGTGGATTGTCTGCTACAGCTCAGCTCAAGATAAGTCCTCTCCGTTTCTTCCCTTGTTGTCTTTTGTTTAGGCCTCTAGGGAGACGCTTGCTTCTTCCTGCTTGAGGAAGCAGTTCGCCTCTTCCCCTTTCCCTACTGCTCAGGGTTTTCCCAGGGTATATAGACGTAGGCACGAGGGCAAGTGCATATCCACCATAAGGGTATGCACATGTGTACAGCAGTATAGGGAAAGCTTCAAGGATCGCTAGGAGGTTACCCTTTCTCCCTAGCTTTTGGCCCTAGTCTATTGTTCTGTTTGTTTTCCCTGTGTTTGGATTTTTCCCTGCTGACATACCTTCCGTGACATTATAACCCGCCATAAAACTGTCATATCCCTGCTGTTTGCAAAATGGAGGCTATGGATGCTTTGGCTGATCGCATGCAGGGATTATCACTGGAGGTTGCTGATCTGTTGCATGGTGTCAGAATGCTCTGGTGTCTGGCGCCGTTGTATTTTCGTCTGCGGCCGATGTCATCTGGTGACGAGAATCAAAAAGAGTGGAGATTATTATATCTCTGCTCAAAGGGGACGTGCAGTCCTGAGCTTTTTCTCTGCCAACCGGTTCACCATCCCTCCGGTCGGTGTATGAATTTTTTAGAGCCTTGGGCTTGATTTATGATGACCCAGACCGCGTTTCTATGGCTGAATCTAAGCTGCGCAGTTTGTTACAGGGAGAACGTACTGTGCAGTCGCATTGTGCAGAATTTAGAAGATGGGCAACTGACTCGGGGTGGAATGATCCTGCACTCCGGAGTCAGTTTTGTCAGGTTGAAAGATGCCCTTGCTTTTCATGAGTATCCCGATTCATTGGAGACGGCCATGTCTTTGGCAGTGCAGCTTGATAGACGTCTTAGAGAAAGGTATAAGATTCCTCTCGAGTGGGGGGTCCTGTCTGTAAGTAGATCCGTCCCACCTAGTCCCCGGGGTGATATGACTTTTGAATCTGGGGCAGGAGAGGAGCCTATGCAGTTGGGCCAGGTTTCCTTTTGCTCAGGTGATAGAGATTTTAGGAAGCTGAATTAGCTATGTTACTACTGTGGTAAAAAAAGGTCATTTTGTTTATGCGTGGTAGTGTGAATGGGGAGTCTGAGCAAGCTAATATGCATTCTCCCTGCAATACCCGTTTTCTCCTGCCTGCCATGGTGGCGCTAGACTTAGGAAATTTTGATTTTGAGGTATTTGTTGACAGTGGTGCGGGGGTAAACCTTATTGACTTTCATTTTCTCCACAATTTTGGTTTTAGTACTAGCGCATTAGAAAAGGTAATAATACCTATTGATTCCTCCCCTCTCTCACAAAAGAGTCTTACTCATATTGTTAATGACATTCAGTTAAGGATGGGTAATTCACATTTTGAGTCCACTTCTTGTTTTGTTATGACGGGCTTGCCTGATCCGATGCTTCTAGGTTTACAAGACAAATCACTAGCTGGAGTGAATTTTGTACGGACAACTGTCTCTGTGCTTCTATCTCAGGGGTGTCAACTACGGTCCTACCTCAGTTTCTCTCTGATTTTGCGGACGTATTCTCATAGGGTGGAGCTCAGGAGCTGCCCCCCCCCATCCCATCGAGAATGATTGTCTGGTCAATCTCATCCCTGGAGCTAAACTGCCAAAATCTCGGCCATACAACCTTTCCCAACCCGAAAGAGAAGCTATGCGGAAGTATATTGCCGAGAGTTTGGCAAAGGGACATATTAGGCCATCCAAGTCCCCTGTGGCTGCCGGCTTCTTTTTCGTAAAATTGACTCTTATTACGGTCCATGATCCGTATCCCCTTCCTTTGATTTCTGATCTATTTGATCAAATTGTCGGAGCCAAGGTGTTCTCCAAGTTGGATTTAAGAGGAGCCTATAATTTGATCAGAATAAAGGAAGGAGATGAGTGGAAAACAGCCTTCAATACACCCGAAGGTCATTTCGATAATCTTGTCATGCCCTTCGGTTTAACTAATGCACCAGCAGTCTTTCAGCGATTTTTTAATGATATTTTCCATCATTTAGTGGGAAGGTTTGTTGTTATTTATCTTGATGACATACTAATTTACTCACCCAATTTGGAGACCCATTAGGATCACGTGAGACAGGTGTTGTTGATCCTTTGGGAGAATAAATTGTATGCAAAATTAGAAAAATGTGTATTTGCTGTCCAGGAGCTACCGTTTTTTGGGATACCTGCTTTCTGACTCTGGTTTTTGTATCGACCCCGAAAAGGTCTGGGCGGTACTGGAATGGGACCGGCCTGAGAATCAGAATGCTCTGATGCGGTTTTTGGGTTTTACCAATTACTACAGAAAATTCATAATGAATTATTCCACCATTGTAAAACCTTTGACACATATGACTAAAAAAGGCGCCGACCTCTCTGTCCGGTCGGATGAGGCATTACAGGCCTTTTCTGCTATTAAATGTTTTGCGTCTGCTCCCATTCTGATGCAACCTGATGTGTCTCAACCGTTCATCGTGGAGGTTGATGCATCAGAAGTGGGGGTCAGAGAAGTTCTGTCGCAGGGTTAATCCCCTAGCAAATGGCATCCGTGTGCTTTTCTTCTCCCAAAAACTCTCCGCCGCTGAAAGAAATTATGATGTAGGAGATAGAGAATTACTGGCCAATAAATTGGCCTTGGAAGAATGGCGTCACTGGTTAGAAGGGGCTACTCATCCTATTACGGTATATACTGACCACAAGAATTTGGCTTACCTGCAGTCTGCTAAGCGCCTGAATACTAGACAGGCTAGGTGGTCACTGTTTTTTACTAGGTTCAATTTTGTGGTCACCTTTCGCCCTGGGGTTAAAAACGTCAAGGCAGATGCGTCGTCACAAAGTTTTCCTGGGGGGGGGGGGAGAGAGTCAGAGGATCCCGCTCCGATTTTGGCTGATGGGGTGGTGGTTTCTGCTCTGTACCCAGAGTTGGAGATGGAGGTGTTGGGGGCCCAGGAGGAGGCTCCTGATTCCTGTCCTCCAGGCAAGTTGTTTGTTCCTGCTGAACTGCGATACAAGGTGTTCAAGGAACATCATGATACAGTTCTTGCGGGACATCCTGGAAACAAATCCACCATAGATCTTATTTTGCAGAGATTCTGGTGGCCAGGGTTGCGCAAGGGTCTGGAGGGTTATGTGGCAGCTTGTGAGACCTGTGCACGTGCGAAGGTGGCTCACACTCGGCCTTCAGAATCCTTTCTTCCTTTGTCCATCCCGTCTCATCCTTGGACGAATTTGTCCATGGACTTTATTACCGATTTACCGAGTTCCTCTGGGAAAACTGTGATTTTGGTGGTAGTGGACTGCTTCAGTAAGATGGCCCACTTTATATTGTTACCTAGCTTGCCCAACGCCAAAACTCTTGCTCAGGTTTTTATCGATAACATTGTAAAACTACATGATATTCCCTCTGATGTGGGGAATTTTTGCTCTCGTCTGGGAATTCAACTGTCTTTCTCTTCGGCTTTTCATCCCCAGTCGAATGGTCAGACAGAGCGCACTAACCAAAACCTGGAGACCTATTTGAGGTGTTTTGTTGGCGAGAACCAGGATGACTGGTCCTCGTTCTTGCTTCTAGCCGAATTTGCCTTGAATAACCGTAGACAGGAGTCCACTGATAAGTCGCCATTTTTTGGCGCATATGGTTTTCACCCACAGTTTGGTACTTTTTCTGGGACTGGATCTTCTGGGAGGCCAGAAGAGGAGAGATTCTCTTCCACCTTGTCATCTATCTAGCAGAAGATCAGAGTTAATTTGGAAAAGATGGGTGAAAGATATAAACGACAGACGTATGACTCGTCCGGACCTGTGTGTGGGTGATTCGGTGTGGTTGTCCACTAAAAACATTGAGCTCAAGGTACCATCTTAGAAACTGGGTCCAAGATTTATTGGCCCTTACAAAATCTCTGCTGTGGTCAACCTGGTGGCGTTCCACAGACCTGGAAGATCCATAATGTGTTTCACAAGTCCTTACTGAAGAAATATCTGGAACTTGTGGAACAATCTCCATTGCCACCTCCTCCTGTCCTGGTGGATGGCAATTTAGAGATTGAGATCCCGAGGAAAGAATGTGGATTCCGGTTTCTGATGTTAGTGCTAGCCACCTGGTGAGGGCCTTTCACAGGGCACACCCGGAGAAAGTTGGTCCGGGGTGTCCGGAGGTCACCCGTAGAAGGGGGGGTACTGTCACGCCTTGCCCTGTTAATGTGCGGAGATCTGCCAGGCTGGCTGCACATGTTTAACTCTTCTCTTTGTTTTGGTTTGAGTTGAGCTAGGCCTCTAGGGAGACGCTTGCTTCCTCCTGCTTGAGGAAGCAGGTCGCCTCTTCCCCTTTCCCTACTGCTCAGGGTTTTCCCAGGGTATATAGACGTAGGCACGAGGGCATGTGCATATCCACCATAAGGGTATGCACATGTGCACAGCAGTATAGGGAAAGCTTTAGGGATCGCTAGGAGGTGAGCCTTTCTCCCTAGCTTTTGGGCCTAGTCTATTGTTCTGTTTGTTTTCCCTGTGTTTCGTTATTTCCCTGCTGACATACCTTCCGTGACACTGTATATGTTAGTAGCAGAGGTTGTCTAGTTGTGCTTTTTTTTTCCAAAAACCTGTTGCAAAGTTTCCTCACTGAATGATAATGTACTAAACCTGTGACTTTTCATTTTTAAAACAGGTGGGGTAATGGAAAACGAAAAGCCTGTTGCATGTCATCTGAGAGTGAGAATGTAGGTGGCTGCAGTGATGCAAACAGCAGTAGCACAGTTGGCACCAGCCGTCTAGCCAGTAGTAACAGCAGGCCACAGTTCTCCTTCACTTCTGATAAGCGACAATATAAATGAGGGCAATGAGGATGAGATTGTGGACTGGATGGATCACTCATCCTCTTGGCCTCAGCAGAATACTGTTGATGTCACCCTTGAGTCTGACACTGTATCTTGAACCAGGGTTCAGCGCATCCCCCCTGATCCTCCTCCTTGTGGCCCCAGCGAAGCCTATTATTTGCGTCATCTTTTTTTTCACTAGCCTCTATGAAGAGCCAACACTCCATGTGCAATAAAAGATACTCAACACAAGTGCTGAGCTGCAATACTATGAACGGCACTGTGCTTGTTGAGCTGCTGAGAGCCCGCCACGTTCAACAGATCTCCAGTGAGTGCGGCAGCTCTCTCTAACAGCTGATCAGCGGGGGTGCCAGGACTCGGACCCCACCGATGTGATAACGATGATGGTCACTACTGAACAGTTGTGGCAGGAGCAGAGCTTCATAATACAGACCCACTCCTGCTGCTGATCTCACAAGTGCATGGACAGCACGAGATCATCATGACAAATATGTACAATACAGTGCAGGAACTGCCACCGACCACAATATACATCATCAGCGGGGTCAGCGATGGATCCGGTGTTTGTCCTGCTGCTCGCACAGCTGCAGGTTTGTTACTATCACATGTGTGTGCAATTATTTGTGCATATCACAATCACTGCCGCCATCAGTGAATCCCCACTATCATCCGCATTAACTCTTTACAGACCCTTTAAGGTCTTTAAAAATGGCACCCTCTCACAAACGCAGGGGGCACCAGGCTAATGTCTGTGATCAGTGACAATGCCGATCGCAGCCATTTAACCTCACAGATGACGTGCTCAAATGTGACATCGGCATCTGGGAGTGGTACAACTGGGAGTCACGCCCTATCTGGCCGGGGCAGTCTTTCCCTGGCTGAGATCAGGGAATAAGTCCCATACTAATAATAGGCTTCAGCATGTACAAGGAGCATGTACAGGAGCTTCAACAAAATATTAGTTTAAAGGTGTGCACTAATGATGAGCGAGCACCAAAGTATTCGGGTGTTTGGCCCAAACATCGCGATATTCGTGTGCTCGGCCGAGCACCCGAGTATAATGGAAGTCAATGGGAGACAACCAGGCACCCCCTGCTCAGAAGAGGGGAGGGTGCCTGGTCCATTGGAAAAGGTCAGAAAGTGACAGAAACCACAAAATGGATCGGGAACAGCATGGGGACGAAGTCTGTATGCATCTTGGACTCCCAGGTCACTGCAGGGAACAATTTTGTCCGCATTGTACCCCACTTTTACAGACTGACCAAAATATGCACAAAACCCCCCAAAAATTTATTTTACAGTAAAAATTGTTAGGAAAACAATAATTGCTTACCGGTAATTGTTTTTCTCGATACCTATGATGGCACCCATGCGAGGAGGACCTCCCATCCAGGACAGGAAACCTGAGGATATAAAAATGTTCACACCTCAGTGATTGTGATTACCGGTCTCCGGAATGTGCCAACACCACCAAAGCCATAGAAGATTTGGACAAGATATATATATCTATATCTAGAAAACAAATAGTTTTTTTTGTTTTTTTAGGGAGGAAAAATTTGGGGGGTGCCGTCATGGGTATCGAGAAAAACTATTACCGGTAAGCAATTATTGTTTTTCCCTCGCCCATGACGGCACCCATGCGAGAATAAAATATAAATCAAATTTTAGGGATGGACAACGGCCTGAAGAACCTTCCTCCGCGTCCTTATTGAGATTAAGCCTATAATGCTTAAAAAAGGTATGAGGGGTGCTCCATGTTGCAGCCCTACAAATCTGACTAAGGGAGGCATTAGCCCTCTCTGCCCAGGAGGTGGCTACTGACCTGGTGGAATGAGCCCCGAATCCCTCCGGAGGAGGAAGTGCGAGGGAAGCATCGGACAAGAAGATGGCTTTTTTAACCCGTTTGGCTAAGATTCCCCGGGAAACCTTGCGGCCTTTTAGTCTACCCTGATACTGAATGAAGAAGTTCTCGTCCACTCTCCAAGAAGCGGTAGATTAAACACCTCCTGACGTCCAGACAGTGGAATTTACTTTCCAACTGGTTGGTCGGATTTGGACAGAAGGAGGGAAGGACTATGTCCTAATTCATATGAAAATTGGAAACTACTTTATGACAGATGGAAGTGTATGGTTGGAAGGCAGAAAAGGCCTGGATCTCTGAGACCCTTCTTGCCGAGGTGATGGCTATTAGAAAGGCTAGTTTACAGGAAAGAAACTCCATGGATAAATCCTGTATTGGCTCAAAAGGATGCTGGGAAACGGCCGTAAGGACTGAATTAAGGTCCCATGGAGGAGTAAGGGGCCGCAACGAGGGATGAGCTCTGGAGGCAGTATTCAAAAATCTCTTCACCCAGGGGTGATCAGCTAACCTGCAGTCAAAAAAATAACTCAGTGCTGCCACCTGGACTTTCAAGGTGGAAGCCTTAAGCCTCTTTTCTAAGCCCGCTTGCGGAAAATCTAGAATCCGAGGTTTTTTTTTAGGCTTCTTAAGGGGGTCAGGAGTGAAACCCAGGAAGGTGGGGAAGAAAAAAAAAAATAAATAAATAAATAAATAAATAAATAAGGACTTTCAGGTATTTTTTGGCCGTGGATTCTTTCCTGCTCTTAAGTAGGGTGGACACCACTTTGTCTGACAGGCCCCTGTCTAGCCAGATGTTCCTTTCAACCTCCATGCTGTCAACTTTAGAGTATCCGGGTCGGGATGGAATAGGGGACCCTGAAAGAGAAGATCCTACCTTGGTGGCAGAGGAAAGGGAGGGGCGGAGGCTAACCTCTGGAGAGCTGAAAACCAAGCCCTCCTGGGCCTAAATGGGGCTACTAGGACTATTTATGCTCTTTCCCGTGATATCTTGTTCAATACCTGCGGGATGAGACAAAAGGGATGAAAGGCATAGCCATCCTCCTGGCTCCAATCCCGAGCCAGAGCATCCACCACTAGTCTAGATGATTGAGAGAAAAAAAAATCTCTGTTTTCCTGTTGGAAGGGGATGCAAAAAGGTCTATAGAGGGGACCCCAAATACCTGGACTATCTGAGAAAAGGACTCGTGGTTCAGACACCACTCCCCCTGTCTTAAGTCTACCCGGCTCAGAAAGTCTGCTATGGATTTGTCTTTCCCTTTCAGGTGGACCGTGGAAAGAAAGAGGCTTCTGTCCTCTGCTACCCTGAAAATATCTTGGCAGAGGAGGAGGAGAGAAGGGACTCTTGTGCCCCCCTGACGATTTATATACGAAACCGTGGTGGAATTGTCTGAGTAAAGGAGCAACTTTTGGTTTCTTAGATGGGGCAGGGCTCTGGTTAGGGCCATCTGAACTGCCTTCAACTCCTTGAAATTGGAAGACTGTCTTCTGGTCGTTAGATCCCATCTCCCCTGCCAACATCTGTTGTCTGAATGTATGCCCCATCCCCAGGGACTGGCGTCTATTGTTATAATGGTCTGTGTCTGATAAACCCACAGGTTTCCTATCAACAGATGATCTGGGGACATCTACCATATCAAGGACGCTCTTGCTCTTGAGGACAGATGGAAATTCTGATCTAGTGATTCCTGAGACCCGTCCCATTTGTACAAGATGTCTGTCTGTAGCTCTTGAGAATGGAATTGTGCATAAGGAACTGTTGGAATGGCCGACGTCATTCAACCTAGAACTGAAAGTCGTCCAAATATGGTACTAGAGAGATGTTTGTTCTTAGAAATGCAGCGACCTCTGCCACGATCTTGGTGAAGACCCTTGGGGCTTGAGAAGCTCCAAAGGGGAGAGCTTTATATTGGAGATGCCACCATTCCCCTTTTTCCCACTGCTGTACGTAGAAATTTCCGGGATTTCGCATGTATAGGGACGTGGTAATAAGCGTCCTCCAAATTCAAGGTCGCCATCCAACACCCCTAGGAAAGAAGATTCACCATGGATTTTAATGTCTCCATCCTGAATCTCTTGTATCTCAGAGATTTGTTCAGAGACTTGAGATTCAGGATGACCCTGAAGGAACCATTGGGTTTCCTTACAAGAAACAAGTGGGAATAAAATCCCTTGCCTCTTTCTGCACTGGGTACCACTTCCACTACTCCTTTCTCCAGGAGGGTAAGTACCTCCTTTTCGAGGGTTTCTCTTTTCTCTCTATTTTGGGGACAGACGGTCCGAACAAAAAAAATCTGCCGGTAAGGACTGGAATTCTAGCCAGAACTCACTTTTTATCACATTCAGAATCCAACCATTATTTTAGATTGTGCTCCAGGCCGGCAGGAAATAAGCCAGTCTTCCCCCTACCTGGCTTCTGGCGTCATTGGGACTTATCCTTTCCTTTAGTATCACTGGATTTAAAGAGAAAACCTCCCGACTTCCTAGGAAATCTTTCTCTCTCTCTCTCCCCTGGACCTCTGTTTACTTTTTTGATTTTTAAACCCTAATTGGCGCCCTCAAAAAAAAAGGTAGGGCACCTCTTTTTATTGTCTGAGGCCTTCTCCAGAATATCATCTAGAGAAGACCCAAACAGTCAAAGACCTTTGTAAGGCAATTTTGGCGGGATAAACGAGAGACAAGGCGCTCATAGGGTAGTATTGTTTGGTAAAACGTTTTAGAGAGAGTGCTGTATCAGTAGTTGTACTCACCTTCTGGTGCTATGCTTATATAAGCACAGCACTTGCAAAGGCGGGAGGAATAGGGGTACAATCCGGATGAGGTGTGCTGCCGGTATCTTTCTCAATCCTAGGAGTTGCCAGTACTCCAAAGGAGTGATGTAGAATACTGTGAAAGGGCTGTGTACTGGCTTGTACACACTATGATACCTTTTGGCGCAAAACCACAATAGCAAATGTCGTCTTTTAAGAGATATTTATTTGTTCAGATGACAACGCGTTTCGGAGTGACAATACTCCTTTGTCAAGTCTAAAAGAAACAGTGGTGGTCCCAGGGGATAAAGCATAAAGGGAAAGATAAAAGACTGTAGGTGCATATGTAAGGTTCATGATGATAATAAGTCAATAGATATAGAATAAAAAATGGGAGGTAAAATATATATATATATATATATACATACATACATATATACACACATATACATACGCATATACAAGTGTACATACACACAATACACGAAATAGACTTATGTAAAAGCTGAACTTAAAATGAGACTTATATAGAAAAGCTGAAATTAAAATTAATATGGCCGCATTAGTGCAGGATGAGCAAATAAAATGGTAATGTTGTAAAACATGGTTATAAATATAAATATGGATACAAGTGTCATGGGATTCGTTAATACATGTAATCATGTTACTGCCCTAGTTGTCGATTGTACTGGTCGAAAATGACACTCGTAGGTAAAAAATGACAAAAATGAAAGTGGGCCTGATATGCCGCCAGTGTTAGCAAACAGTGTTAGCCCGGATGGGGACTCTTAGGTAGGGAACCATATGTGCATGTATACAGGACTAGAAACAACCAAATACGTATAAATGTATGCACATATCCACAAAAAACTGTTGGAGGATAGAGTGTTAATGATGATTATTGATGTAATGATGATGATGAGGGGAAACACATGGGGAGAGGCGATTACCTTTAGGACCGGGTATACACGGTTGGCAGGGCTGGTCCAGTTGCTAAAGTTAAGAATGGAAGAGAAGACATTATTTCCTATGGGCTATGATGCTGGATTTAATGGCTAAAGGTTGAGTGGAAAAGTTGAACCAGTATAAACCAAAATAAACCCATAGTGTTAATTTGATGGGTGGGGCAGTGCATTACCTGGTGCCGGGTCCTGTCTGTGTATAGCGCGGCTTGCCACGTGTATGTGAGCGCGCGCTTTTTAGAGCTGAACAGAGGGGAGGGGGTGTGGCAGATTGCCGGCTGTTCATTGGAGGAAGTGAGAGGACGGGGGCGGGGCTAATCGCGGGGGGCGGGGCTAATCGCGGTCAGTTGCGACGGGCTCTGTCTGTGTCCGCGATGTCAGTGCATTCTGTATATCCTCTGTTATTGTAGCGGGGCACCGCCAGCTGTAATCAAATGGTATCGGGGAGGGAAGCGCTAGGGGTAGATGAAGGGAAGTCAGCAGTGTATCATTGGACTAAGTCGCAGAATGACTGGGATGAAATAAGGTGGGTTGAGGAGACTACCTGGGAATATGGCTGTGAATGTGGGTGACAATGATGATAATAGTGAAAGTGACAATGATGATGATAGTGATGGTGATTATCAAATTGATGGTCAGATAATAGAAATGAACCGATGATCATTGTTATAGGATGATATTAGTGATAAGTGAGTGATGGTAATGATGAAGATGAAACAGATAATGGGAAAGAACTGATGATGATAATTATTACATGATGGTATTAGTAATGATGGGGAAGTGATGTGTATTATAAAATGATGATGATGACAAGGGGGTGTTTCTATATAATTATATATATACATACATACATACATACATTTCACATGCATACACCCACATACACACATACATACACACATATATATATATATATATATATACACACACACACACACACACACACACATATATACACACACACACACACACACACACACACACATACACAAAAATATGTGTGCATGTGGATATCAATGCAAACTAATTTGGTTAATGATGTTTTGGAAATGTAAGTTTTGGGAGAGGGGGGTTTTTTGTATTTTTAGAAACAGTTACTTTCAAGCGATTCGTTAAGGCCATAGGGCTCTATTGTCTGTAATTTAAATATCCAGAACATTTCTTTCCTTCTTAGTTTTTGATACCGGTTGGTGCAGGTGGTGGGGATTTGTTCTATTGGTGTTATTAGGAGGTCCACAGGATTTTTGTTATGGCAGTTGAGAAAATGTCGCGAGACTCCATGTTTTATGAAGCCGTTTGTGATATTCCACCGGTGTTTATTTATTCTCTCTCTCAGGGTCATGGTGGTGCAGGCCTATGTATTGTAATCCGCAGGTGCATTCGAGCAGGTAGATGACGTAGGTAGATGAGCAATTTAGGAAATTTTCAATTTTGAATTGTTCTCCGGTGACACTACTAACAAAACTGGTGACCCGGGAGGAGATGTTGTTGCAGCATTTGCATCGGCGGTGTCCGCATTTGAAGCTTCCGAGGACTTGAGGGAACATGGTTACGGTAGGTTGTGTATGTGTCTTTTGGGACCGTAATCGACTGGGAGCGATGAGAGTCTTGAGGGTTTGTGCCCTTCTGAAAGTTATTTGTGGTTTAGACTGGATATGTCTTTTTAAAAACGGATCTGCTTGTAGGATGGGCCAGTGTTTTGAAAGGATATTGCGCAAAACATTATGGTTGCTGTTGAATGTGGTGGTGAAGGAGGTATGGTGTTTTTTGGTGGTTTTTGAGCTGACCTCTTCCGTTTTTGAGGACAAGCAGTTTTCTTGAGTGTATCCTTGTGTACGCTTGAGGGCTACCTTGATGACTCCACTGGGGTACCCTTTGTTTAGGAATCTTTTTTCGATGACTTGGCTTTGTTGTTTGAAATCTTCATCGTTGGTGCAATTTCTACGGATGCGTTTAAACTGACTAAATGGTACGTTGTTCTTCCATTTTTTATGGTGTGCGCTCTGGTAGTCTAAGTAGCTATTTCCGTCAACTTTTTTGAAAAAGGTTTTGGTTTCTATATGGTTATTCCTGGAGGAAAGGACTAAGTCTAAGTATTCTACGTATATTTTGGAGTAATTTGCTGTGAAGGTAAGGTTGAAATCATTATTGTTCAAATGGGTAATGAATTTTTTGAGATCTTC
The DNA here is from genome assembly GCF_014858855.1 of Bufo gargarizans. Lineage (NCBI taxonomy): Eukaryota > Metazoa > Chordata > Amphibia > Anura > Bufonidae > Bufo > Bufo gargarizans. The sequence goes on along the minus strand of NC_058083.1, from coordinate 533,140,712 downwards.
TATACTTCCGTCCCAAATGAATAGTAGATCGTCAATATAACGTTTGTAGAAAATTAATTTGTGTTGCCATGATTGCTCATTGTGGATAAATTGCTCCTCAAAGACCCCCATATATAAATTTGCGTAGCTTGGCGCAAAACGCGTCCCCATTGCGGTACCTTTTATCTGCCTGTATATTCTGTCCTCAAAGGTGAAGATGTTATGATTGAGTATAAACTCTATGGCTTCCAGTATAAAAAGGCTTTGTTTGTGTGGCAGGCTCTCATCTCGCTGTAACACCTGCCGTATGGCATTGATTCCTGTTGTGTGTGGAATGTTAGAGTATAAGGCTGAAACGTCTAGTGTGGCCCAAATGTAGGAGTCCTTCCATTCGATGTCCTTGAGGAGGGTGATTAGACTGGCTGAATCTTTTAGATATGATGGTAATTGTATGACATATTTTTGGAGCAGAATGTCGATATAGTGGGATAGATTGCACGTCAGAGAGGAAATTCCGGAAATAATTGGTCTTCCTGGTGGGTTGGTAATAGATTTATGGATTTTTGGTAGGTGATAGAATAATGCTAGATTGGGATGGTCTATTGTGATGTAATCTTTTTCTTTTTTGGATAGTATTTTTTCTGCTTCGGCTGTTTTCAAGAGAGCTGTTAGTTTTTTGGCATCTACCTTTAGTGGATTTTCTGTTAGAGTTAGATAATACTCCTTGTCACTCAAAATATTGTATGCTTCAGTCAGGTAGCACTTTCTATCCTGGATCACGATGCCCCCCCCCTTGTCGGCATTCCTGATGACCAGCGACTTATTGGCCATAAGGTTTTTTAGGGCAGTTTTTTCTTCTTTATTAAGGTTGTTCGGGATTTTTAGGCCTCTATTTATGGTCCTGAGATCTTTTGTGACCAGGGCGGAGAATGCTTCTATTTGGCTTCCCCTGTGGTGTGTGGGGTTGAACGTGGATTTAGGTTTTAACCCAGTGTTGATGGCTTCCGGACTCACATCGGACTGTGAGATTCCATTGTCTGTTGTTACCTGCTGTGGAGTCTTCGGTCTCGAAGTTTGGATTTCGAAATGTCTGGTTAAGGTCAGTTTACGGATGTAGGTGTTGAGGTCCACGAATAGTTCAAATTCGTCGAATTTACTGGTGGGGCAGAACGATAGGCCTTTCTGTAGTAGGCTAGTTTCCGCCTTAGTAAGTGCGTGTGACGAGAGATTAAATATTCTCACTAATGTGTCCTCTTGTTCCTCTTTGGGCTTACCTTGTGTGTCTCTGTTTTTGGGGACGTTGGTGTTCTTGTTCCATCTTGTTTTTCCTCCTCGTCGTCCACGTCTGAGCTTATGTGTCTTTTGGTTCCCCTGGTGGGGGCAGGATGGAAGTAGTCTGTGATCACCATGGTCCCTGATGGTTGCCGTAGGGCATAAGTTGCTTCCGGGGTCAGGGCCCCGGGTAAGGGTAAAAAAGATTGGTGACTGATGAGTTCGGGGATGTCCTGGTCGCTGGTATTATGGATGGTGATGAGAGAGTCTTCAAACAAGACAGACAGATTTTTGTCACTCGGCTCGTGTTGTGTGTCAAGTGTTTGAGTGACATGCGCAAATTCCTCAGTGTTGGTGTCTGGTGGTACCTGTGTTGGGGGTAGTGGACGGAATATGGTTGGGGAGAGAGAGAGATGATTAGTAGATGATTGGTTCGTTTCTAATGGGGGGGACCTTGGGTGGTGGTTTTTTAGGAGTGAACCATTGGTTGGTAGATGATACCGACTTTTGGGGTTTTGGGCCAATAGGTATTGGATCAACATTGGTGACAGTCATCGGGGTTGGACTGGGTTTATTGTTGGGTAGGTGGGTGCCAGAGCTGGAGTTGTAGGGCTGGTTGGGCATGTGGGACACCTTATGAGGTCTATTTTGGGGTTTCAATCTGTTGCTGTTGATGAATGTGTTCCTTTGGTGGTATTTTTTGGGGGCGGTGGTGTTGTGGTGGTTTGAACGTGTATGTTTATGTGTGGGATTCGGTGGGTGTCTGTCGGATTGGGATGTCTTAGGGGAGTCAGTTGGTATTTGGTGAAGACGTGTGGGGGACCACGCTTTGTTGTGTGCCGACATGGTAGGGGGGTGCAAGGTGGGTTGGTGCTCGTCTTGCAGATTGGATTTCTCTTGGTTATCTGGTTTATTGAGCCAAAATTTAATGTTGTCTGTGCGGAAATCAATTCTATCTCTATTTAATTTGGAGGATTTAGTTTCAATTACTTCTTTTTCATGTTGGAGGACCCTTGCGGTGATTAATCTGTCATACTTGATAAAATCATTATGTGTTGCATACTGGGCTAGGTGGGCCACTTTCTCGTCTATTTTTGTTTTTAGGGTGTCGCATAGTTTTTTGCGTTTAGTGTGGAGCATAACGAGCATACCCCTAGCACATGATAACATGTATTTGTCCCATTCTTTGGAAAAGGTGGGGTCATTCTCGAAACTGCTTCTAAATCTCAGTCTCAGGCCTCTGGGTACTAAATCTTCGTTCAGGTAAATTTCCAGTAGCATCCAGTCCATGTGGTGTTGGATTTCCTCTTTCAAAAGTTTTTCCAAACCAAAAAACAGGTGGAGTAGGTCTCTGGTTTCGATTTCTGTTTCCGGAGGGGAATCTTCAGATGGTGGTGGTTGAAACTCGTGGCTGGCATTCGTCCATGTTAGGATAAGTTTTGTGCGTTGTTGGATTCTCTGGATGCAGTAGTCCATAGTTGGGAAAACCCAATTTCACTTGGTTTGACTGCTTGGTCTTGATGAACCTAGAGCCGCCGTATGTCCAGGCCAACTTTGTCGGCCTTGGTCCTGAGGTTTTCAGGAATATACAGCAATTTTGGCGGGATAAACGAGAGACAAGGCGCTCATAGGGTAGTATTGTTTGGTAAAACGTTTTAGAGAGAGTGCTGTATCAGTAGTTGTACTCACCTTCTGGTGCTATGCTTATATAAGCACAGCACTTGCAAAGGCGGGAGGAATAGGGGTACAATCCGGATGAGGTGTGCTGCCGGTATCTTTCTCAATCCTAGGAGTTGCCAGTACTCCAAAGGAGTGATGTAGAATACTGTGAAAGGGCTGTGTACTGGCTTGTACACACTAGGATACCTTTTGGCGCAAAACCACAATAGCAAATGTCGTCTTTTAAGAGATATTTATTTGTTCAGATGACAACGCGTTTCGGAGTGACAATACTCCTTTGTCAAGTCTAAAAGAAACAGTGGTGGTCCCAGGGGATAAAGCATAAAGGGAAAGATAAAAGACTGTAGGTGCATATGTAAGGTTCATGATGATAATAAGTCAATAGATATAGAATAAAAAATGGGAGGTAAAATATATATATATATATATATATATATATATATATATATACATACATACATACATATATACACACATATACATACGCATATACAAGTGTACATACACACAATACACGAAATAGACTTATGTAAAAGCTGAACTTAAAATGAGACTTATATAGAAAAGCTGAAATTAAAATTAATATGGCCGCATTAGTGCAGGATGAGCAAATAAAATGGTAATGTTGTAAAACATGGTTATAAATATAAATATGGATACAAGTGTCATGGGATTCGTTAATACATGTAATCATGTTACTGCCCTAGTTGTCGATTGTACTGGTCGAAAATGACACTCGTAGGTAAAAAATGACAAAAATGAAAGTGGGCCTGATATGCCGCCAGTGTTAGCAAACAGTGTTAGCCCGGATGGGGACTCTTAGGTAGGGAACCATATGTGCATGTATACAGGACTAGAAACAACCAAATACGTATAAATGTATGCACATATCCACAAAAAACTGTTGGAGGATAGAGTGTTAATGATTATTATTGATGTAATGATGATGATGAGGGGAAACACATGGGGAGAGGCGATTACCTTTAGGACCGGGTATACACGGTTGGCAGGGCTGGTCCAGTTGCTAAAGTTAAGAATGGAAGAGAAGACATTATTTCCTATGGGCTATGATGCTGGATTTAATGGCTAAAGGTTGAGTGGAAAAGTTGAACCAGTATAAACCAAAATAAACCCATAGTGTTAATTTGATGGGTGGGGCAGTGCATTACCTGGTGCCGGGTCCTGTCTGTGTATAGCGCGGCTTGCCACGTGTATGTGAGCGCGCGCTTTTTAGAGCTGAACAGAGGGGAGGGGGTGTGGCAGATTGCCGGCTGTTCATTGGAGGAAGTGAGAGGACGGGGGCGGGGCTAATCGCGGGGGGCGGGGCTAATCGCGGTCAGTTGCGACGGGCTCTGTCTGTGTCCGCGATGTCAGTGCATTCTGTATATCCTCTGTTATTGTAGCGGGGCACCGCCAGCTGTAATCAAATGGTATCGGGGAGGGAAGCGCTAGGGGTAGATGAAGGGAAGTCAGCAGTGTATCATTGGACTAAGTCGCAGAATGACTGGGATGAAATAAAGTGGGTTGAGGAGACTACCTGGGAATATGGCTGTGAAAGTGGGTGACAATGGATATTTACGTTTAACTGAATTAGGTTTGAAAAACTTCCTAGCAGGGTTTTTCCATTCGTTTTTGATCAGAGTCTCGATATTCTTGTGAACAGGGAACGCTCTATGACATCTGGGTCCTAAACCTTCAAAAGCTTGATCCGCCAAGGATTTGGGTTCTTTTATGTCTTCTAGCTGCATCGTGGACTTAACCGCTTTCAACAGGGGTCGCACGTCTTCCAGGGGAAAAAAGCACTTTCCTGCCACATCTTGGTCAGAGGAAACGAACAACAACATCTCCCCTTCTTCAACGTCGGACAGATCTGAGTCAGATTCCCAGGCTGCGGATTGTTTAACTGGGGATTTGCGATGCGAATGCCTTAACGCCTTTAATGAAGATCTGACCTCAGATTTGACCAAAGCCTTAATAGATTTGGACAGGCTCTGCGATTCCTCCATAACCAATTTTCCAATGCATGACTGGCAAAGAGGTTTGGCGTAGGAGGAAGGTAACGGGACCCTGCATCCCCCACACTCCTTGTGCTTGGAGTTCCCTGACGCCTTTTTAGAAACCTTGGGAATCTGCAGTAAACAATAACACAAACCGCCAATAAATTAGGGGAAATGATGGATGGATCTTACCCCAGCGGCTGTCCCCCACTCCTCAGGACCAGTACCGGACTAGAAGGCCTCGAGGGTTCACTAGGGTCGGCGCGACACGAATCCACAGGTTCTGACATCTTCTGTTCGGGTTCTTTCCTTGTAGGCTGGCTGTCCCCTCCTGCTGCCGCATTTGTAGCGTGCCTCGGCCTCCTCCTATCTGACTTTTTTTTAAATTCAGCGCCTAATCCTGGTAGTTCCGGGTTCTTGACGTCACCGGAAGTGACGTGCTGGAAGTAGCGCGGTCCGCGCATGTGCAGTGGCCGTCGGCAGCTCCGGCCGCCATCTTTGAGAAGGGCCGAGTTGCCTCCGGATAGTAGCCAGCCACCACCGCACACCGGACTCCCGCCCAGGACCAGGGACCGCCTGAACACTGCCACAGCGGTCCCTCCAGAGGCCAGGAGGGCGCAGGAGGGAAGCAGTCTTCAGCAGTTGCTCCCCTAGGAGACTTACACTGCCCAGAATGTGTCCATTGCGGTGCACGGACCTGGACCTCCCCAGCCCCTGGGATATAACGGTAAGGATCCTCAGGATCTCCCATTTGGAGGACAGGAAACCTTAACTGAGGTGTGGTGGGGGTGTGAACATTTTTATATCCTCAGGTTTCCTGTCCTGGATGGGAGGTTCTCCTCACATGGGTGCCATCATGGGGAGGGGAAACATTCTTTCCTGTATATTAAATTGTATATAAAGTGCAAGTTCTGAAAAAAATTACAAGGAAGAGGTACTCCGATACAACCTGTATATCACATAATGGAGGCCTCATTCACATTGTGGTACGATTGTTCAGGTAGTGGGACTCCTACACTCATAAAGCCTATGCACTAAGTGAAAGGGCTGCCAAAAATGAAGGAACCTGCGCTCCAATACACCCTTTGTTACACATAAAGGAGGGCATCATATACACCCTTCAAAAATTATCATTGATGGCCTGCTAGTGACTAGTGTTGAGCACGAATATTCGAATATCGATTTATTTTTTTTTGCGAATATCGGCACTTCGCTAATTCGCAAATATTTCGAATATAGTACTATAAATTCGATATTTCGAATATTCGTTTTTTTTTTTTTATTGTTATATTTTTTTCTTTCCCACTTCCCTAAAGTTGTTCTTACCTGTCCTTTGGATTCCTGGCTGCTCCAGTCAGTGCCCGTTGCCGCTTCTGCCGACTTCCGTGCTCATGGAGCGTCCCCATCACCATGGGAATGTCTCCATATACTAGAATGTACTGTCGGATTTGAGAATTACGTTGAAATCGCAATGCGATTATTTCAAGTTATAATAATCGAATTGCGATTTCAACTTAACACTGCTATATTCTATATTTGTTAATTCTAGCCTAATATGGAATATAGCAGGTCCAAGTTGAAATCGCAATTCGATTATTATAACTTGAATTAATCGAATTGCGATTTCAACTTGGACCTGGTTTACTATGGTTGGCTTGGTAGAATTAGCAAATATGACGAATGTATTAGTCATATTCCACAAAACGAATATGGCGAATGTATTCGTTATATTCCACAAAACGAAGATAACGAAGTATTCTGCATCTTCATATTAGCTACCAATTCATCAACTTCGCTAATTCTAGCAATCATATAGGAAAGTTTACTATAGAGACAGCTAAGTTTAATTCGCTATGCGATTATATGACTGCTTTTAAAAATAAATAAATAGAATAATTATAATACCTGATAATTATTATAATTATTCTATTTATAAAAAAAAAGCAGTCATATAATCGCATAGCGAATTATACTTAGCTGTCTCTATAGTAAACTTTCCTATATGATTGCTAGAATTAGCGAAGTTGATGAATTGGTAGCTAATATGAAGATGCAGAATACTTCGTTATCTTCGTTTTGTGGAATATAACGAATATATTCGTCATATTCGCTAATTCTACCCAGCCAACCATACAGGGAGTGCAGAATTATTAGGCAAGTTGTATTTTTGAGGATTAATTTTATTATTGAACAACAACCATGTTCTCAATGAACCCAAAAAACTCATTAATATCAAAGCTGAATATTTTTGGAAGTAGTTTTTAGTTTGTTTTTAGTTTTAGCTATTTTAGGGGGATATCTGTGTGTGCAGGTGACTATTACTGTGCATAATTATTAGGCAACTTAACAAAAAACAAATATATACCCATTTCAATTATTTATTTTTACCAGTGAAACCAATATAACATCTCAACATTCACAAATATACATTTCTGACATTAAAAAACAAAACAAAAACAAATCAGTGACCAATATAGCCACCTTTCTTTGCAAGGACACTCAAAAGCCTGCCATCCATGGATTCTGTCAGTGTTTTGATCTGTTCACCATCAACATTGCGTGCAGCAGCAACCACAGCCTCCCAGACACTGTTCAGAGAGGTGTACTGTTTTCCCTCCTTGTAAATCTCACATTTGATGATGGACCACAGGTTCTCAATGGGGTTCAGATCAGGTGAACAAGGAGGCCATGTCATTAGATTTTCTTCTTTTATACCCTTTCTTGCCAGCCACGTTGTGGAGTACTTGGACGCGTGTGATGGAGCATTGTCCTGCATGAAAATCATGTTTTTCTTGAAGGATGCAGACTTCTTCCTGTACCACTGCTTGAAGAAGGTGTCTTCCAGAAACTGGCAGTAGGACTGGGAGTTGAGCTTGACTCCATCCTCAACCCGAAAAGGCCCCACAAGCTCATCTTTGATGATACCAGCCCAAACCAGTACTCCACCTCCACCTTGCTGGCGTCTGAGTCGGACTGGAGCTCTCTGCCCTTTACCAATCCAGCCACGGGCCCATCCATCTGGCCCATCAAGACTCACTCTCATTTCATCAGTCCATAAAACCTTAGAAAAATCAGTCTTGAGATATTTCTTGGCCCAGTCTTGACGTTTCAGCTTGTGTGTCTTGTTCAGTGGTGGTCGTCTTTCAGCCTTTCTTACCTTGGCCATGTCTCTGAGTATTGCACACCTTGTGCTTTTGGGCACTCCAGTGATGTTGCAGCTCTGAAATATGGCCAAACTGGTGGCAAGTGGCATCTTGGCAGCTGCACGCTTGACTTTTCTCAGTTCATGGGCAGTTATTTTGCGCCTTGGTTTTTCCACACGCTTCTTGCGACCCTGTTGACTATTTTGAATGAAAAGCTTGATTGTTCGATGATCACGCTTCAGAAGCTTTGCAATTTTAAGAGTGCTGCATCCCTCTGCAAGATATCTCACTATTTTTGACTTTTCTGAGCCTGTCAAGTCCTTCTTTTGACCCATTTTGCCAAAGGAAAGGAAGTTGCCTAATAATTATGCACACCTGATATAGGGTGTTGATGTCATTAGACCACACCCCTTCTCATTACAGAGATGCACATCACCTAATATGCTTAATTGGTAGTAGGCTTTCGAGCCTATACAGCTTGGAGTAAGACAACATGCATAAAGAGGATGATGTGGTCAAAATACTCATTTGCCTAATAATTCTGCACTCCCTGTAGTAAACCAGGTCCAAGTTGAAATCGCAATTCAATTAATTCAAGTTATAATAATCGATTTACTAAATCCTCCTTATGAAGCATTAGCGAAACGTGCGTCGAGGATCACGCCAGCCAGAGACAGCCCACACCAATACCACTGGATAGCGGGTAAGAGAAGGATTCAGATCGGTCTTGTGTCTACATAATAGCATCCATGTGATGTGATGTAGTACCCATATGGCACCAACCACTGAATATAGATGCGATCTATACCCTTGTCACAGATATGCCAGATAACTTGTAGTGAGAGATAATTGTATTTACAGCTAGAGACCGCTTGTATAAATATATGCTGACCTAGATATTTCATAAACAGAGTCTCACACGATAATTGTTGAAGTATTGACTGATCTGCCATCTGTGACCACAGTGTTCATTGTGGACTGTTCCTAGCAGGCACTCTGCATGGTCTCAACATTTATGTATTTTTGTCTGTTTTTATGTCAAAATAAAGATTTAATTTTATTGGGTATTTATTAGTACCAGTTCTCTTTTGTTGGTATATATATTAAGGAGGTACACCCTTGTTTACATACAAGACTGTGTCGATCCAGTTGAATACTATATTCCATATTAGGCTGGAATTAACAAATATGGAATATAGCAGTGCTGAGTTGAAATCGAAAGTCGATTATTATAACTTGAATTAATCGCATTGCTATTTCAATAGGAGAGTAGCCTTTAAAGAGGTTCTGCACTTTCATTTAACTGATGATCTATCCTCTGGATAGATCAGCTTCTGATCGGCGGGGGTCCGACACCCGGGACCCCCGCCGATCAGCTGTTTCAGAAGGCAGCGGCACTCCAGCAGCGCCACAGCCTTCTCACTGTTTGCCGCCGGGCCGCCCGCCCACTGACGTCACGACTTGTATCAACTAGAGTGGGCGCGGCTAAGCTCCATTCAAGTGAACAGAGCTTAGCCGTGCCCACTCTAGTTGATACAAGTCGTGACGTCAGAGGGCGGGCGGCCCGGCGGCAAACAGTGAGAAGGCTGTGGCGCTGCTGGAGCGCCGCTGCCTTCTCAAACAGCTGATCGGCGGGGGTCCCGGGTGTCGGACCCCCCGCCGATCAGAAGCTGATGATCTATCCAGAGGATAGATCATCAGTTAAATGAAAGTGCAGAACCCCTTTAAGTTAAAATCGCAATACGCGATTATTTAAATCGCACATTAATCGCGATAACTAGAATAATGACGAATATTCAATTTCGACTGAATATTCTATCGAATATTCGCAAATTTCGTCGAAATCGAATGTGGCACCTGCCGCTCATCACTACTGGTGACCCTCAAAAACATTTAGAGCAAGGACCTACTGATCTGACCATCTAAAACAATATGGGCTGTGGCCTTGTCACAGACGGTGTACAGGAAACAAGACAAAGCAACATGCATATATGACTGAGTGGATCCAAAGCTAAGGAACCAAAAGGGAGACCCCTGCACAAGACCTAGCACTTTCCCTGGCTGCTCAGCCTATGCAAAGATCCGAAAGGTGGACGGTTGCATATCCACGTACCTCGACTATATAACTCCTGAACACCCTACAATAGTGAGGGGACACGACCACCGGCTCCCTACACCAGACACGGAGGGAGTCAGGGTCACCTGGGATCCAGCAAACAGAAAATAACAGATAAATGTTCAGCACTTAACTTTGTAGCAGACTGGAAAACAAGATCAGCATGCGCACACACACTCCAGGAAGTAGTATAAGCCGCCCAGTAAAGCATTCTGGGGAGGAATTTAAAGGGAAGCAATCAGTCCAACTCCATGACAGCTGAGAGAGGCTAACGAGATGAGGAACTGAACAGCACAACAAAGAGAACTCAAGGAGGAGGTTCTGAAAGGCCTCTGTCAGAGCTTCTCAGCTGTCTGGTTGTGACAGTACCCCTCCCTCTACGAGTGGACTCCGGACACTCAGAGCCCACCTTCTCAGGATGGGACCTATGGAAAGCCCTGATGAGACGAGAGGCCTTAATGTCCGTCACTGGGACCCACATCCTCTCCTCAGGACCATAACCCTCCCATTGAACAAGGTACTGAAGAGAACCGCGGACAAGACGAGAATCCACAATCCTAGAGACCTGAAATTCAAGAGTTCCATCAACCATAATCGGAGGAGGAGGAAAAGGCGAGGGTACAATGGGTTGAACATAAGGTTTCAATAAGGACTTATGAAAAACATTATGGATCTTCCAAGTCTGAGGAAGATCAAGACGGTATGCAACAGGATTGATGACAGACAGGATTTTGTAAGGCCCAATAAACCTAGGACCCAACTTCCAGGAGGGAACCTTCAATTTGATATTCTTGGTAGACAACCACACCAGATCACCAACATTCAGGTCCGGACCAAGCACACGTCTCTTATCTGCCACACGCTTATATCTCTCACTCATGCTCTTTAGATTATCCTGAATCTTTTGCCAAATAGATGACAAAGACGAGGAGAATCTGTCCTCATCAGGTAAACCAGAAGACCCCTCTCCCGAGAAAGTCCCAAACTGCGGATGAAACCCATATGCACCAAAAAATGGTGACTTATCAGAGGACTCCTGACGACGGTTATTTAAAGCAAACTCAGCAAGGGACAAAAAAGAACACCAATCCTCTTGATTCTCCGCCACAAAACAGCGCAGATATGTCTCCAGATTCTGATTGACGCGCTCTGTCTGGCCATTCGACTGCGGGTGGAAAGCAGAAGAGAATGACAACCGAACCCCCAAGCGAGAACAGAAAGCCTTCCAGAATCTGGAAACAAACTGCGTGCCCCTATCAGAGACTATGTCTGAAGGAATACCGTGCAATTTGACAATGTGATCAACAAATGCCTGCGCCAGCGTCTTAGCATTGGCAAACCAGGAAAAGGGGTGAAATGCACCATTTTGCTAAAACGGTCCACCACCACCAGAATCACAGTCTTCCCCGAGGAACGAGGCAGGTCCGTTATAAAGTCCATGGACAGATGTGTCCAAGGACGGGAAGGAATGGGTAAGGGAAGGAGAGGACCTGATGGCCGTGAATGAGGGACTTTGGCACGAGCGCAAGTCTCGCAGGCTGCCACAAAACCCTCAACCGACTTACGAAGCGCAGGTCACCAGAATCTCCGAGTGATGAGATCCAGTGTGGCTCTTGCCCCCGGGTGCCCAGAAAGGACCGTATCGTGGTGTTCCTTAAAAATCTTGTGTCTTAAAGCGAGAGGCACAAACAACCTCCCAGGAGGACAAAGATCAGGAGCCTCTGACTGGGCTGCCTGCACCTCTGCCTCCAATTCAGAAAAGAGAGCAGAGACCACCACACCTTCAGCCAAAATGGGACCTGGGTCTTCAAAATTCCCGCCTCCCGGAAAACAACGTGACAGGGCATCTGCCTTCACATTCTTAACTCCAGGGCGGAACGTGACCACAAAATTAAACCTAGAAAAGATCAAAGACCATCTGGCCTGTCTCGGGTTCAGACGCTTGGCTGACTCCAAGTAGGCCAGATTTTTATGGTCAGTAAATACGGTAATAGGGTGTCTGGCTCCCTCTAGCCAATGGCGCCATTCCTCAAAAGCCAACTTGATGGCCAACAATTCCCTATCTCCCACATCGTAATTTCTCTCTGCGGAGGAGAGTTTTTTCGAGAAAAAGGCACACGGTTGCCATTTGGCAGGAGAGGAACCCTGAGACAAGACCGCCCCCACACCTACCTCAGAAGCATCAACCTCAACTATGAAGGGTAAAGAAATATCAGGTTGCACCAAGATGGGAGCGGAAGCAAAACTCTCCTTGATATTATAAAAAGCCTTACGCGCCTCTACTGACCAAGAAGAAAAATCTACCCCCTTTCTGGTCATATCAGTGAGTGGTTTAACAATAGAGGAATAATTCAAAATAAACTTCCTGTAATAATTGGCAAAGCCCAAAAACCGCATCAGCGCCTTCTGATTCTCAGGAAGCTCCCACTCAAGCACAGCGCGGACCTTCTCGGGGTCCATGCGAAAACCAGAAGCGGAGAGAAGGAACCCCAGAAATTGAATTTCTGGAACCGCAAACACACATTTTTCCAGTTTCGCATATAATTTATTCTCCCGCAGGATGAGCAAGACTTGACGTAAATGTTCCTTATGAGTTTTGAAATCAGCAGAAAAAATCAAAATGTCATCCAAATACACTAATACAAATTTTCCCATCAAATGATAAAAGATGCTGTTCACGAAATGCTGAAAAACGGCTGGGGCATTCATCAAACCAAAAGGCATAACCAAATTCTCAAAATGGCCCTCAGGGGTATTGAAGGCCGTCTTCCATTCGTCTCCTTCTCTGACCCTGACCAGGTTGTATGCCCCTCTTAGATCTAATTTGGAAAAGACTTTAGCCCCAACAACCTGGTTAAACAGGTCCGGGATCAGAGGAAGCGGATAAGGCCCCATGCACACTGCCGTGTTTCACAGCCGTGTGCGGGCCGTGGAACCGCGGCCTGGATTTCTCCTGAGAGCAGGAGCGCACGGCGTCACTGGTTGCTATGACGCCGTGCGCTCCCTGCTGCCGGCACACAGTACAGTAATACACTGGTATGATCTATACCAGTGTATTACTGTATTGCGGCGGCAGCAGGGAGCGCACAGCGTCATAGCAACCAGTGACGCCGTGCGCTCCTGCTCTCAGGAGGGATCCAGGCCGCGGTTCCACGGCCCGCACACGGCTGTGAACAACGGCCGTGTGCATGGGGCCTAAGGGTCACGAATAGTGATATTGTTCAGCTCCCTGAAATCCAGACAAGGTCTTAAAGAACCATCTTTTTTCTTAACAAAGAAAAAAACAGCGGCAACAGGTGACTTCGAGGGTCGTATGTGTCCTTTTCTCAGACTCTCAGAGATATAAGCACGCATAGCGATCCTCTCAGGTTGGGAAAGATTGTATAAACGAGATTTAGGCAGTTTGGCGTCTGGGATGAGATTAATAGGGCAATCGTACTCCCTGTGCGGGGGCAAATCCTGAACTCCACTCTCAGAGAAGACATCCGAAAATTCAGAGAGAAAAGATGGTACAGTCTTAGTAGCAACCTCAGAAACAGATGTTGTGAGGCAATTCTCTCTGCAAAAGTCACTCCAACCATTTATTTGCCTCGCTTGCCAATCAATGGTGGGGTTATGTTTAGTGAGCCAGGGTAGCCCCAACACTAGAGGGGTAGGCAAACTGCTAAGGACGAAACATGACACATCCTCAACATGAGCATCACTCACAATTAAACGGATATTGTGAACTATGCCCTTTAATGATTTCTGAGAAAGTGGAGCGGAATCAATAGCGAAAATAGGAATATCCTTTCCCAAAGCGCGCACCTGGAAACCATGAGTTATCGCAAATTGATTATCAATGAGATTGACCGCTGCTCCACTATCCACAAAAATCTCACAAAAAATGTTCTTGGCAGGACAAAACGGGAACTACAAGCAAACGGAAAACCTTCAATTTCCGCCTCAACCCTGCCAATAGTAACAGACGGAACATTTTTAAAAGATTTTTTCCAGTTTGTTTCTTTATTACTCCCAGAAAACTGCCTGAATCTCCTAGAGGGACAAATATTTGCCAAATGATTTATACCTCCACAACAAAAACAAACCCTCCCATGCGAGCTGAATCTTCTATTGTCAGAAGCAATCAACCCCAGCTGCTCAGAAGGGGCTGACAGCGACTGAGACCCCTGCGCACAGAATGGGACCGCTGCACTGTCCTGGGACTGAGTATGACAGGAAGGGGACATCTCTCCTCTCTCTCTAAGACGCCTGTCAATACGAACGGCCTGAGACATAGCAGAGTCCAAAGAAATAGGCCTCTCATGAAAGGCAAATGCATCTTTCAATCCCTCTGAAAGACCATGGCAAAATTGACTTCGGAGTGCAGCATCATTCCAACCAGTATCAACTGCCCATCTCCGAAATTCCGAGCAGTATATTTCTGCGGATTGTTTACCCTGGCATAATAGACGTAGTCTAGACTCAGCCAGAGCAATACGATCCGGATCATCATATATCTGACTCAGGGCTAAAAAGAATTCATCCACTGAACGGAGAGGCCGTGCCCCCTCCGGCAGCGAAAAGGCCCAGGACTGAGCGTTACCCCTGAGCAGCGATATAATGATCCCCACCCTCCGTTCCTCATCACCAGAGGAATGGGGAAGAAGGCGAAAATGGAGTTTGCAAGCCTCTCTAAAACGCACAAAATTCTCACTACCCCCGGAGAACGTATCCGGGAGCGAGATCTTAGGCTCAGAACAAACTCCATGAACGCAAGCTGAACCGGTCACTTGAAGCTGAGAAAAAGTCTTACGGAGATCAGCTACCTCCAATGAAAGACCCTGGAAGCGTTCATCCAAAAGTGAAACCGGATCCATGCTTGAGACGGTTTGGCGGCTTATAATGTCACGGACGGTGTACAGGAAACAAGACAAAGCAACATGCATATATGACTGAGTGGATCCAAAGCTAAGGAACCAAAAGGGAGACCCCTGCGCAAGACCTGAGACTTTCCCTGGCTGCTCAGCCTATGCAAAGATCCGAAAGGTGGACGGTTGCATATCCACGTACCTCGACTATATAACTCCTGAACACCCTACAATAGTGAGGGGACACGACCACCGGCTCCCTACACCAGACACGGAGGGAGTCAGGGTCACCTGGGATCCAGCAAACAGAAAATAACAGATAAATGTTCAGCACTTAACTTTGCAGCAGACTGGAAAACAAGATCAGCATGCACACACACTCCAGGAAGTAGTATAAGCCGCCCAGTAAAGCATTCTGGGGAGGAATTTAAAGGGAAGCAATCAGTCCAACTCCATGACAGCTGAGAGAGGCTAACGAGATGAGGAACTGAACAGCACAACAAAGAGAACTCAAGGAGGAGGTTCTGAAAGGCCTCTGTCAGAGATTCTCAGCTGTCTGGTTGTGACAGGCCTGCTGCCGATTTGGTGACTCTAGTTAACCTGGGGTCAATGGCACGTCCCTGTGGCGGCGACGATCCATTCGGATGTCTGGCCTATCAACTGTCCATGTAATAGTCAGCTCAAAACAATTGTGAACTATGGGTAACGTGAGAAACGGCTACTACATCCAAGGAAGGCAAGCGGTGGGTGCGCAAATTTCTCCTGACTCTGGGAGGTATTGACGATAAATTACAATACAGGACTCTTAAGATGCCCTGTTATTGGACTTAGCAATAAAAAATTACAGGGAATATCACTGCAGTATTTTGGATAAGGAAACGTTATACAGGAGAGGCCCTGCTGCCGCTTTGTTGACTCTAGAAAACTTCTGCCTGATCGCACGTCCACGATCCATTTTGATATCTTCCCTATCAACTTTCGATGTTCTTTTATGGGCCTAACATGGTGACCACAGGTGAAGGTGAATCATTGTTCGATTTTGGAGAGGGCGTCTGAGAAACGAATAAGGCTACCATTTCAAAGCAAGGTAGCATGAGTTGCGGACCTGCTGGTGAGCTGACCCTGTAAAAGATTTTAGATTTGGGCCTGCACGTGAGGTGCCCCTGTAAAATATTTTGGGTTTGTGTCTGCAGGTGAGCTGATCCTGTAAAAGATTTTAGATTTGGCCCTGCAGGTGAGCTGACCCTTTTTAATATTGGATTTTCGGTCCTGCTGGTGAGCTGCGGTGGAACCGACAAACCCAACTTCATTTTGATGGCTGCATTATTCTGCAGGTGCCAGTCATACAGCTCTAAAGATGCCTTTACCATCTGCCTCTTTATAATCAATCTGTGGCCTTAGTCTTTCATCCAGACTCATTGTGCCACTATGTGTCCTCCTCATCCTGCCATCTCCACAGTATGTGCTTTTCTGCACCATATCTGCACCAATATCCACAATTGCAGATTTTATGGCAGATTAGATGCAGTTTTGCAGCAGATCTCACCCTTAAAGGGGTTGTCCGGGTTCAGAGCGGAACCCGGACATACCCATAATTTCACCAAGGCAGCCCCCCTGACTTGAGCATCAGAGCAGTTCATGCGCAGGGCAAGGGCTCTTTTATTTACAATAACACACTGCCGGGCGGAGGCTTCCGCCCAGCAGTGTGTTTGGTGATGTCACCGGCTCTGATGGGCGGGCTTTAGCGTTGACCTAGCCTGGCAGCCGTAAGGAGAGCCCGGTATGTCATCGGATCTCCTGAAAATGCCTTTGCCCTGCGCGAATCAGTGCAGGGCGAAAGGAGAGCATCGGAGCATGAACTGCTCCGATGCTCAAGTCAGGGGGGCTGCCTGGGTGAAAATGGGGATATGTCTGGGTTCAGCTCTGAACCCGGACAACCCCTTTAATTGGAGAAGGGTGAAATCTGCAGCAAGAGCTCATGCACATGAGAGTGTGCCAGCCAGGCCTATGATGCGGACCGCAAACTGCACCGACCGTAGGGCCGTCGCATGAGAATGGCAGACCCTTTCACTTGAATGGGTCCGTGATCAGCAGCCGACGGTCCGCACCACAAAAAAGTAGTGCATGCACGGACAGAAAATCCATGGAAGCACTCTGTAGTGCCTCCCTTCTGCACCACACTACATCTCCCGATTTGCAGACACATTCAAGTGAATGGGTCCGCATCTGTGATGCGGGGTGCACGCGGCCAGTGCCCGTGTATTGCGGACCCGCTGCTTGCAGGCCACAATACGGCAGCGGCCGTGTGCATGAGCCCTTAAACTGCAAAAATAATTGACATGCTGCAGATTTGGAAATCTTCACTGCAGGTCAATTTCCGCACTGAAACAATCCGCAAACTTTACATGAGATTTGTGTCTTCTTCAGCATTGCAAGGGTTAATCACTCCTTGAGTTCTGTGTGGGGCCCCCATGCTGCTGCTTAGTAAGAGCTCATGCACACGGCCGTAGATTCATCTGAATCTGTGATTCTGTTCTACGGCCCCGAAAAAAATAGAAAGTCCTATTCTTATACGTTTTGCAGATGACGTTTCTGCAGTAGTAAAAAAAAAAAAAAAAATATGCGGCATACACTCGGCCGGTGTCCGTGTTTTGCAGATCTGAAATTTGCAGACTGCAAAAGATATCTGTGAGCATGAGCCCTTAAAGTGGTTGTCTCCTCATAGACCAACTAGAGGACTCCGGTCCGGCCACCACCAAGCCGCTTCCCCATAGAAGTGAATGGGAGCGCACCGCGCCTGACCGGCCACTGCTCCCATTTACTTCTATAGGCTTGACGGAAATAGCCTATTTTCGCCGGCCCGATAAAAAAAATGAATTGAGGGCGGCTGCACATGCGCAGTGCCCCCTCCACCACTTTCGGGGCTCCGTTCTCGATATAGGTGTGGGATATCGCACATCCTAGCGATATGCCCCTCATGAGACAACCCCTTAACCAGCTTCTGTTATAAGCCGGGTTGTTTGGCTTACAGGGGGCGGTCTACGTTCTCCGGTGCTGACCTGCCTATCTGTGCCTGATGCCAGTCTGCCCGCCACGTGGATTCACGTGGCTTAGTGTAAAAAACTGGAGCTGATATTCTCCTTCCTTGGGCTTTTCAAAAGTTATTCATATGAAGAGAAAAAAAATAAAAAGTATTGTCTCCGGAAAGGCTGGTAGTAACCAAACAATAATGCAGAAATAAAAAATTGCAGGTAGCTGAAGGGGTTAATGTTTAGTGATACAATCGGCCCCATTACATGTCTATGGACACACAGGTAGATAGATCCTTACACTATAGCGGTCTACACACCTGTATTATATAACTCCAGATACACAGATAACTAGCGTCACCAGCGCTGGAAATAGTCATCTATGGGGGAAATAACCTGGGGGTCCTGATTAACCCCTTAATGATCTGACAATTTGGGGATTTCAACTGTCAATTTTTCATCCTCCATTTCTAAGATCGCTATACGATGCTAGGGAGTCTCCGTCACGGCCTATTATCCCCCCTATATGTTTTGATCCGCGCAACGGGAAGATGCAGCGGCGGCCTGTGCTGGGATCAGGAGCAATGCGGGTGCCATGGAGCGGGGTAAGTATAATCTATAGGAGGGGCCCGAGCATTGGGGGGGGTCATTATAGGGTAACTGAGAATGACGACATATCTATTCTTCTGTAAACAGAGCAGTGGGGGGGGGGGGGGTTGGGGAAAGAGTTGAGGGTATCACTCCGGCATACACTCAGCATATTTTTATATTCTTTTGGAGGGAGAAGATGACCAAAAACAGCAATCCTGGCATTATGTCATCGGAGGACGGTTCCAAGCAGAGCACCTTCCGTTTCTCTCCACCATTAATAGACCTCGCTGTTGTCAGCCATGTTTCTATTACATTTCCTGGGAAAGAAATAACTGAAACCTGATGAAACCGACACAAACCGAGCGCAACTGACGCTCCGAACAACTCATCCAGACAGAGCAGAACTGAGGAGACGAGCCCTTATGTGTGACACAACAACCCGTTTTTAATGGAGATAAGGTTTTTTATGTTCGCTTTTTAAATATTTTAGTTAGTATTTTCTTTAGTCCCGTTATGGGACTGGCACAGTAGCCGACGAGCACTCGGATAATACTGTATATTGTAACATTTCTGTATTTTATGCTTGTCGCGGCCTGCGCTCACATATAAATGGCAGACCTGGAGGCTCCTGGCTGCTATGAGGACCCATCAGGGCAGAACGGCGGGCGCTGACGTGACAGATGGAGCCCTCTCTCACCACTTAGACGCCACGGTCATTACTGATCAGCTGTGGCAGGAGATGAGACGTATAAGGCGAGTTTTCCGTCCAGATGCGATGAGTGTAGTGAACGCACAGGAACCGGAATCAATGTTCTGTGCACGAGCGTCGCAGAGGGTTGCCATCTTTCCCAACAAAAAATATCGGCCAAGGTAAGCCACACCCCAAAGGGGGGGTGTTGTGGGCGTAGCTTAACACAGGGTGTTAAGTCGCTGTCATACTGTGGTTCCCAATAATATTAATGCCCCCCAGTGATATTAATGCACACATTAGTGTCCCCCAGAATTAATACTGCCCCCATTAATATTAATGCCCCCAGAATTAATGCCCCCATGAAGAATAATTCTACCCATTAGTGCCTCCCAAAAGAATAATGCCCCCCACTAGTGCCCCCAGTAAGAATTAGGACCCCCATTAGAATAATGCACCCTTTTCTGCAAAAAGAAAAAAGAGAAGCACTCCCCTCCTCCATTAGATGGCGCTGCATCCAGTGTTCACCGCGGAGCGAGCAAATGGAGGAGGGAAGTTCTGTTCTTAACACAAGTGGGTGGGGGGTTAAAGGCTGTGCTAATGAGCGCTCTGCAATGGCAGCCTCATTAGTAACAGCCTCTATAGGAAAATACCGGTAATTATTATTGCCGGTAGAAAAATATTCCAGGCACCGGCAGAGACACTAAATTACCGCCATTGCTGGTGAGATACCTGCCGGGTGGCAACCCTAGCATCACAGCATGCTCTGTATGGTGGGGTTTTCATGCAGCGCTGGCTCCATAGAAGTCAATGGGGCTTACGTGGAAAACGGAAGGCGTCCGGATGAAATGTGGTTTTCACTGTTGGTTACTTTTCAGTTTTTCTTCAAACACATGTAAGGCCTCCTCCACATGACCATATGGCTTTTTCAGTGTCTTGTGTTTTTCCGGTTTTTGTTTGATTAGTGTTTCCGTTCCGTTCCGTTTTGTCGTTCAGTTTTTCCGTTTGGTTTCTATTTTTTGCGGATCGGAAACGGAAGCATGGCATATATAGTATACAGTAATTACATGAAAAAAATGTGGCTGGGCATAAAATTCTCAAGAGATGGTTCCGCAAAAACGGAACAGATACGGATGCATTTCGTATCCGTTCCGTTTTTTTTACGGTCCCATTGACTTGAATGGAGCCACGGAATGCGATTTACAGGCAATATTAGGACATGTTCTATCTTTGAATGGAAATACGGAAACAGAATGCATGCGGAGTACAATCCATTTTTTTTTCCAGACCCATTGAAATGAATGGTACCATATACGGAACACAAAAAACTGACCGTAAAAGGAAAAAAAAAAACTTTCGTGTGCAGGAGGCCTAATCCAGATAAATCCGGATGGAAAAAGCGTTAACACTGAATGAAGTCATATATCACCTATAGAACCGCTCCATTCTAATAAACCCAGAACCAAGTCCAATAACTGACCTGCAGATCTCACCTCCTGGGGCTGCAGGACCTGCGATGACATCACACTGGTCACATGACAGGAAGTGCTCAAATGTGGGGGGGAAAAAAAACAGGCACTACTTTACTCCTCCCCTCATGTGACTGATCACATGATCATGACATCATCAAAGGTCCTGAAGTCACTATGATATAAAATCTGCAGGACCTGTGATGATGTCACAGTCATGTGATCAGTCACATGAGGGGGAGGAGTAAAGCAGTAGAGGTAGCACTAGTGTGTAGCACTTCCTGTCATGTGACCAGTGTGACGTCATCGCAGGTCCTGCAGCCCCAGGAGGTGAGATCTGCAGGTCAGTTATTGGTCTTGGTTCTGGGTTTATTAGAATCGTTAATTTCTAACGATAATTTGTTTTCCCTTAGTCCTAACAGTGGCACAGATGGGGTATTCTGCCCCTGTGGACTGGTTAGGACAGGTGGAAGTTTTAATGAACAATAAAAAAACACTGGCATGCACACGCCCTCCCTGCCCCCAATAAAGAGGGGCGTAGCCCTCATGCTATTGTGTAATAACAAGTAGACAAAAAAAAAAAAATAAACAAGGGGGGGGGGGGATTTGTGTGCCACTGTTAGGACTAAGGGAAAACAAATTATCGTTAGAAATTAACGATTCCCTTACGTCCTAACCAGTGGCACAGATGGGGATTTAGCAAGTAGAAACCCCCATGGGAGGGTCCTCATGCCTGGCGGAAGATAACACTGTCCGGCCAAATGAGGAATAACTATGTATTCTAGTATCCACTCTATAGTGTGAGATAAAAGTGGAGTGAGAACTCCAAGAAGCTGACTTACAGATCACATCCAATGGGATTGAGCTTCTCTCTGCAAAAGAAGTGGCCACTGCTCGAGTAGAGTGGGCCCTTACAAATTCAGGGGGCTCCGAGCCCTGAGACATATAAGACTCCCGAATTGCCTCTTTAATCCAGCGACTGATGGAGGGCTTAGAGGCTTTCCTCCCCTTATGGGTACCGGAAAAAAGGATAAGGAGGTTTTCATCCTTCCTAAATACCTTGGAGCGTTCCAGGTAAATCCTAAGACATCTCGCAATGTCGAGGGTATGGAGCCCTCTTTCCTCAGAGGAGGGGGATGGAGCCAATGTTGGTAGGGAGATCACCTGGTTAATATTGTCAAAGGAGGGAACCTTTGGGATGAAGGTAGGTAAAAATTTGAGGAGTACCCGATCCTGCAGGAACTTTGTATAAGGCTCAAAGGCAGAAAAAGCCTGGAGTTCCCCAACTCGCTTTGCAGAGGTAACAGCCAACAAGAAGGTGATCTTCCAGGTTAGGAACCTGAATCCCGCCTCCTCTAGGGGCTCAAAGGGGGGAGATGATAACCCCCTGAGCACGACCGATAAATCCCAAACAGGGATGGGTCTGATTACTGTAGGCTTTAATCTTGAGGCTCCCTTCAGGAATCTCTTGATAAGGGGGTCTTGAGAAACAGCTCTGTTGAGACAAGCAGAGATTGCTGAGATCTGCACTTTAAGGGTAGCGGGTGATAGCCCCCTGTCCAGACCGTCCTGTAGAAACTGTAGGATCATCAGGATGGAAGCTTCAGCGGATGTTTGCTGATGCCTAGAACACCAGGACGAAAAAATCTTCCAGATTCTGGAGTAGGCCTTGTTGGTAGCTTCTGATCTGGAGTGCTCCAGGGTTCTCAAGACAGACCCCGATAGCCCTTCTATCCTTGGAAGGGGCTGATCAACCTCCAGGCTGTCAGGTTGAACATTTGAAGATTTGAGGAGACCTGGGTGCCCCCCGACACCAGTACTCTCTCTGGGGGAAGCCTCAGAAATTGACCCCGACTCATCTGTAGGAGTTGGGTAAACCAAGCTCTTTTCGGCCAGTATGGGATAATGGCGATAACTGACGCTTGGTCCTGCCTGATTTTCATCAAGACCCTTGGTATCAAGGAAATTGGAGGGAAGATGTAGGCCAGCCTGAACCTCCATGGGATTGACAGTGCATCTATTGCCACCGGGTTGTCCTCCCTGTAAAGGGAGCAATACCTCTCCACCTTGGTGTTGAACCTCGTTGCCATGAGATCGATCTCTGGCATGCCCCACCTGAGTGTTATCTCCTTGAAGACCTCTGGATGAAGTGACCATTCTCCGGTTGGAAGACCTCGGCTCAGGCGATCCGCAATCACATTGTGAACTCCGCGAATGTGAACGGCTGATAAGTGGGTGAGGTTCAGTTCTGCCCAATCCAAGATCACCCCTATCTCTCTCAGGAGACTTTGTGACCTCGTGCCTCCCTGCTTGTTGATATACAACACAGCGGTCATGCTGTCTGACTGTACCTTCACTGCCTTCCCTCGAATGATGGGAGCAAAATGAAGAAGAGCTAGCCTGATTGCTCTGATCTCCAGGAGATTCGATGACAATAACCTCTCCTGAGGTGTCCAAGTTCCCTGGACTGTCTTGTCCTGAAGATGCGCACCCCAGCCTACTAGGGATGCGTCTGAAGTAAGTATGATCCAAGAGGGCTGGATCAGGGACTTGCCGTCCATGAGGTGGGACCACCACCTCAGAGAGGATCGGACTTTGTAAGGCAGGGAGAGCACGGAATTGAGTCCTACCGGACTGTGATTCCACTTGGCTAATACTTCCGACTGGAGCGGACGTAGATGCCATAATGCCCAAGGCACCGCCTCTGCGGTTGAAGACATTAGTCCCAACATCCTCATCCACGTTCAAATCGTTACCTGTTTTGGTACAGAGAGGGAATGGGCTGTCTGTTGTACGGATTGCTTTCTTTCGGGAGTGAGATGAATCGTCATCCTGACTGAATCCACCATGAACCCCAGGAACCTTACTGAGGTGGCTGGTTGAAGTTGGGATTTGTCCCAATTGATTATCCATCCTAACTGATGTAGGAATGTAACAGCCTGTTGGATGTGTTGGGACAGGATCGCTTGGGAAGGAGCTCTGAGGAGCCAGTCGTCCAGGTATGGAACTATACTCAAGCCTTGAAGTCTTAGTGCGGCCACCACAGAGACCACCACTTTGGTGAAAGTGTGTGGGGCTGAAGAAATCCCAAACGGGAGGGCCACAAACTGAAAATGCTTTAGGACCCCCCCGATGTTTACCGCGATCCTTAAGAATCTTCTGGACCCAGGATGGATGGGAATATGGAGATAAGCATCCTTGAGGTCCAAGGTTGCCAAGAAATCTCCCGGCATAAGAAGATTGGTCACTGACTGGATAGTTTCCATACGGAACTTCTTTTGTCTTATGAAACGGTTGAAGAACCTCAGATCTATAATCATTCTCCACCCTCCGGTACTCTTGGGTACCAGGAAAACTGGGGAGTAGATACCTGTTCCCCTCTCTTGGAGAGGAACCTCTTCTAAGGCCCCCTTCTGGAAGTATTCTAGTACGTAACTTTCTAGAATCTTCTGCTTGTTGCTGGGAAGAAGCCTTGTCTGGACAAATTTGTCCAGAGGCCGACTGCTCAAGTCTACCAGGTAGCCCTGAGAAATTACACGCAGGACCCAACTGTCCTGGATATGATCCTGCCAACAAGGTAGAAAGTGTTGTAGGCGACCGCCTACGGGAATGTGGGGAGAAGGGAGCCCGAGATTTCCAGTCAGACCGGCTAAATACCAAGAGCCTCGAGGAGGCCCGCAATCAGAGCGCCGAGGACTTCTTGGGGGGTCTAGAACCCCGAGAGGATTTCCCTCCTCTACGGGAACCCCAATTCCTCTGGGGTCTGGGTTGCGGTTCCGCTCTGGAACCATACCCCTTGCCCCGACCTCGAAAGGACTGCTGGGGAAGGGACTTGCCCTTCTTGTCCGACAGCCCCTCCATTATCTGGTCCAGCTCTGCACCAAAAAGTTTGCCGGGTTCATACGCCATGGCACAAAGATTGTGCTTTGAGGTCGTATCGGCCTTCCAGGGTTTCAACCAAAGCGGACGCCTGCCCGCGGTTGAAAGGGCCATAGACTTAGATGCCAGCTTCAGTTGTTGTGGAGCTGCGTCACACAAGTAATCAATGGCAAGGCTGGCCGTCTTGCATGAGGCCAGAATGTCGTCCCTAGAGACCCCATGGTCCAGGTCAGACTCAATTTGGGAGAACCTTGTTTTTAGAAAATTCGCCACTTCGGACGACGCAATCGCGACTGAGGCGGAGGCCGAGGAATAGGCGCGCCTAAGGGCGCAGTCCGCCTTCCGGTCCATTGGGTCCAACAAACTTGACCCGTCGTCTGAAGGGATCAGGGTCCTTCTGGATAATTTCGCAATCGCCCTGTCCACCTTCGGGACAGGCCCCCAGGAAGATACCTGATCCTCTTTGACCGGAAACACGGCCTTGAACCTTTTGGTCAACACTGGACCCTTCTCTGGCTTTCTCCACTCTGTTTCCATCAGAGATAGGAGAGAATCATCCGCTTTAAAGGCCCTAGGCCCCCTAGAGGCAGAGGATGAGGCTTCCCCCGGGTCAACGTCCTGGTCCCCCGACCGGACGGATTTTAGTAGCCGCTGGGCCTTCTCCAGCGGGAAAAAATAGGAGAATCCATCCTCCTCGTCCGAGGAGGAGGCGGAACCTTCCCTCGCCTCCTGACCCCCCGAGACCTCCATCGCACGATGGGGGGAGGAGGGACGATGACGCTTGGCGACCAGGGCACTCTTCAGTTCCTGTATGGAGGCGTTGACCTGGGTCATGTTGGACTCCATGTACCCCTTCACCCAATCGACCACGTCGTGGACAGATGGCTCCAACTGGGGGAGTGACTTGGCCCTACAGGGTGGGCAGCGGGAGAAATCATAAGAGTCCTCCAGGACAATCTGGCAGTCATGGCACTGCAGGTGGCGCCTCTTGCCCGCGGATTTCCTGCCGGGCTCTCGCTCTCCGTCACCGGTAGACGACATGGCTGAAAATTAAAAGAAACATGAATTTAGCAAAATTCAAGAAAACAGAGCTTAATCGCAAGCTTCAGGATCTTTACCCAGAAGATCCTAGCAAGCTCTTATAGTAAGAAACAATGATTTTCAGCACAGAGGTAGCAAAACTCTCTAGCACCAAACCACACTCAAGGTTGACAGCAAGCTGCGCTCCAGGAGACTGAACCTGGAGCTTCACCAAGTTTAAATAGGTTGTTTAGGCGCCAAAAAGAAAGTCCCGCCCACAAAGGGGGCGGGGTAATCTTAAAAGTTTATAACTTGGTCTAAAATGACCAAAATATAATTATGGACCCCAGAGAGGGAACCTGAACATCCAAAAGGCCCCCCACGGCCCTAAATAATCAAAAAAACAACCCCGGCCGCGCTGCAGTGCTCCGGAGAAAGACCCGGAAGTGACGTCACCTGACGTCACTTCCGCAAGATGGCGGCGCCCAGCCGAACATGCGGACGCCGCTACCGCCGCTCCAGCTGCTCCC
Source organism: Bufo gargarizans (assembly GCF_014858855.1). Taxonomy (NCBI): domain Eukaryota; kingdom Metazoa; phylum Chordata; class Amphibia; order Anura; family Bufonidae; genus Bufo; species Bufo gargarizans. The sequence goes on along the minus strand of NC_058083.1, from coordinate 533,114,469 downwards.
GCTCCTACCCCGGCCACTCCACCTGGCAAAGAGGTAAGCCCAATCGTGATAGGGCTCAGCGCAGGAGCGGAAACTAGTCCAAGGCCTGAGACATGCCGCATCCTCAGGCCGCATAGGAGGAGCGGCTTAGTTCCCAAAGGGAGCAAAATATCAAAAGGGAAAAAATACACTCTCTCCACCCGAGGGGGGGGGGGGAGTGCACCACCCGTCCCGTCCTGTCCGCAGGACAGAAAAAAACACAATAGCATGAGGGCTACGCCCCTCTTTATTGGGGGCAGGGAGGGCGTGTGCATGCCAGTGTTTTTTTATTGTTCATTAAAACTTCCACCTGTCCTAACCAGTCCACAGGGGCAGAATACCCCATCTGTGCCACTGGTTAGGACGTAAGGGAATGGAGCGGTTCTATAGGTGATATATAGCAGGTCCAGCCAGCAGGGGGCAGCACCGGCCATAGAGAGTCTCTGCTCACAGGAGGGGAGTTCTCCTCAGACATGTCTGCTCTCCCCCTGGAATATTAAGAGACCCCCCAGACTCTGTAAGAGGGACTGTTCTCCTGGATTAGAGGGGTCTTCCATCACACAATGTTCTGTGATATCACTAGGATATGGAGTCAGTGTGTGGTCGGTGGGGACAACCTCTTCTAGATGAAGGGGCTGCAGCGCTGTGTCCTCTCCTCACTGTCCCTGCACAGCGGAGGCCGGAGCTCTAATGAGCAGGGACTGTGGAGGAGATTCAGCAGCTCTGCAGCTCTGCAGCCCCTTCATTCTCAGGATTAGTGGGGTCCTGATGGAGACGAGCCCCCACCTACCGCACACTGATGACCAGTCCTAGCGATAGAACCTCACGTTATGTGACGGGAATAAACCTTTCAGGATCCTGCAATTCTCAGTTTTTGTGATTTTTGTGCTTCACTCGCTGCGTTTCTAGGTGGCCAGACGTCCGGTTTTAGGCCGGACAGTCCGGTTTCCTGGCTCCCTGTCCTCCGTCTGGTGCAGGGCCTGGATGGACCCAGGGATGTCCTCCTGTTCAGTAGCATTGAGCTGCCATCACAGGCTGACTGACAGGCTTCTCTCACCTCCGGTCACTGGAGCCGGCAGACTGGTCACTCGGGGACTTACTGAGGGGGAGAAGCCCTGTCCCCTGCCTGCGGCTACCGACATTCTTCCCGTACTTATTTCTTCCTTCGCTGGCGGTGGGAGGTGCGGTTTAGCAGAGTCGGGGGGATGGCTACAGCGTCCGGCTTTTAGGGGTGAACCAAGTGGTCGCTCTATGCTTGGAGCCATAATGTTTTTATTTTTCCATTCACATAGCCATACGAGGCTTGTTTTTTTGCAGGACTTTTTCATGTACTTTCTAATGGCGCCATTTACTGTTGCACACGATGTAGTGGGAAGCTAAAAACGGAAAAAATAAAGCTTTACTTTTCATAGCCATAATCTGACCCCTATAACTTCTTATAGTTATGTCTCTTATTTTTCAGGATAATCTGTAGTTTTTATTCCTACTATTTTAGAGTGTAAACAACTTTTTGATAATTTTTTATTACATTTTTTGGGGAGGTGAAGTGGCAAAAAATTGGCGAATCAGCCATTTTGATTTTACTTTTAGTTTTTTACTGTCACGCCCTTCTCACATATAAGATAAGTATTTTTATATTTTAAGGGTACTGTCACGGCTGTTTAAGGGTAACAAGAGTATACACAGTAAAAAGAGCTACTGACCGGACCCCAAACTAGGGAAGAGAAAGGGTGACCCCTGTCAGACCCTCAACACTCTCCCTATGTTGCTAAAGCACATGCCCGGATCCAAATGGTGGAACGAGGCATGCCCGCGTACCTTAGACTGATGAGCCCTGTAACCCCTACAATAGTGGAAGGGGCACGGCCACCGATGCCCTGCTCAGAATATGGAGGGAACCGGGGCCACCTCAGATCCAGTCAGGAAATCACCAGGTACATAACAAAGTCTGCACACTTAGCTGATGGAGCTGCAGCCGCAGAGAAGACGGATCCAAGGACCGCTGGCAATATCCGGAGTGCTTGCAGCAGCAGAACACAGGTCCAGAGAACTAGTAGCTAAAGGAAGTGAAGATACTCAAGGCAGAGCTACAACTGAAAGAGAAATATAATCCACGCCCTGCAATAGGAGGAGGGGTGATTTAAAGGCAGAGAAATCAAACGCAGGAGAGACAGCTGGGAGTAAGACCTCATCACAGGGGCGGAGAAACAGAACAGTGAGAAAACCTCCAACCCTAAGTGACATCATCACAGGGGTGGAGACACAGAGCTGTGAGAACGTCTCAAAGCTCTGGTAGTGACAGTACCCCCCCTCTACGGGTGGACTCCGGACACCCAGGACCCACCTTCCCAGGATGAGCCCTATGAAATGCCCTGATAAGGCGAGTGGCTTTAATGTCCGACATCGGAACCCACATCCTCTCCTCAGGACCATAACCCTTCCAATGAACGAGGTACTGAAGAGAACCGCGGACAATGCGAGAGTCCACAATTCTGGAAACCTCAAACTCCAGATTGCCATCAACCAAAATCGGAGGAGGAGGCAAAGAGGAGGGTACCGTGGGCTGGACATATGGTTTTAAGAGAGATCTGTGAAAAACATTATGTATCTTCCAAACCCGTGGAAGATCAAGGCGGAAGGCAACAGGATTGATGACTGACAAAATTTTATAAGGCCCAATAAACTTGGGACCCAATTTCCAGGAGGGAACCTTCAGTTTAATATTTCTTGTAGACAACCACACCAGATCACCCACATTCAGGTCCGGACCAGGCACACGTCTCTTATCAGCCACACGCTTATACTTCTCACTCATCTTTCTGAGATTACTCTGAATCTTTTGCCAAATGGTAGACAAAGACGAGGAAAATCTCTCCTCCTCAGGTAAACCAGAAAGAGCCCCTCCCGAGAATGTCCCAAACTGCGGATGGAACCCATATGCACCAAAAAATGGTGACTTATCAGAAGATTCCTGACGACGGTTGTTCAAAGCAAACTCAGCAAGAGGGAGAAATGAACACCAATCCTCCTGGTTCTCTGCCACAAAACAGCGCAAATATGTCTCCAGATTCTGATTGAGGCGCTCAGTCTGACCATTCGACTGCGGGTGAAAAGCAGAAGAGAAGGACAGCCGAACCCCCAGGCGAGAACAGAAAGCCTTCCAGAACCTGGACACAAACTGCGTGCCTCTATCGGAAACAATCTCAGAGGGAATGCCGTGCAATTTAACAATATGATCGACAAAAGCTTGCGCCAACGTTTTAGCATTGGGTAAACCAGGGAAAGGAACGAAATGAGCCATCTTGCTAAAACGGTCCACGACCACCAGGATCACCGACTTCCGAGGAACGAGGAAGATCCGTGATAAAGTCCATGGACAGGTGTGTCCAAGGACGGGAAGGTATGGGTAACGGGAGAAGGGAACCTGAAGGTCGTGAACGAGGGACCTTAGCGCGAGCGCACGTCTCACAAGCCGCCACAAAACCCTCCACAGACTTACGAAGAGCCGGCCACCAAAATCTCCGAGCAATGAGATCTACCGTGGCTCTACTCCCGGGGTGACCAGCAAGAACTGTATCATGATGTTCCTTAAAGAGTTTGTGACGTAGCTCAGGAGGCACGAACAACTTCCCGGAGGGACAACGGGCAGGTGCCTCAGACTGGGCAGCCTGGACCTCGGCCTCCAAATCGGAATATAGAGCAGAAACAACTACCCCCTCCGCCAAAATGGGACCCGGGTCCTCGGAGTTTCCTCCTCCCGGAAAACAGCGAGAGAGAGCATCAGCCTTCACATTCTTGATCCCAGGGCGGAAAGTAACAACAAAATTGAATCTGGAGAAGAACAGAGACCATCTGGCCTGTCTCGGATTCATACGCCTGGCCGACTCCAAGTACGCCAGATTCTTATGGTCGGTAAAAACGGTGATAGGGTGCCTGGCCCCCTCCAACCAATGGCGCCATTCCTCGAAAGCCAACTTGATGGCCAACAACTCCCTATCTCCCACATCATAGTTTCTCTCTGCCGGGGAGAGTTTTCTAGAGAAAAAGGCACAAGGTCGCCATTTGGCAGGAGAGGGGCCCTGGGACAAAACTGCACCCACACCCACCTCGGAAGCATCCACCTCAACAATAAAAGGTAAGGAAACATCGGGATGCACCAAGATGGGAGCAGACGCAAAACTCTCTTTAATCTTAGAAAAGGCTGCAAGCGCCTCCTCCGACCAAGAGGAAAAATCCGTCCCCTTTTTTGTCATGTCAGTAAGGGGTTTGACAATAGAGGAATAATTCAAAATGAACTTTCTGTAGTAGTTAGCAAAACCCAGAAAGCGCATCAATGCCTTCTGATTTTCAGGAAGCTCCCACTCCAGCACAGCACGGACCTTCTCCGGATCCATGCGAAAACCAGAAGCAGAGAGGAGAAAACCCAGAAATTGAATCTCTGATACCATAAAAAGACATTTCTCCAGCTTGGCATACAGTTTATTTTCCCGCAGTATCTGCAGGACCTGAAAAAGATGATCCTGATGAGTCTGAACATCAGGGGAAAAAATCAAATATCATCAAGATACACCAATACAAATTTCCCCATTAAATGATAGAAAATACTATTAACAAAATGCTGAAAGACGGCCGGAGCATTCATCAGGCCGAAAGGCATAACGAGATTCTCGAAATGCCCGTTAGGGGTATTAAAGGCCGTTTTCCATTCATCCCCCTCTCTGACCCTGACCAGGTTGTACGCGCCTCTCAGATCCAATTTGGAAAACACCTTGGCCCCAACAATTTGGTTGAAGAGGTCCGGGATCAGAGGAAGGGGATAGGGATCGCGAATCGTGATACGGTTCAGCTCCCTAAAATCTAAGCAAGGTCTCAGAGAGCCATCTTTTTTTTTAACAAAAAAAAAACCCGCGGCAACAGGCGACTTTGAGGGACGAATATGCCCCTTCTCGAGACTCTCGGAGATATAGGTTCGCATTGCGAGTCTTTCCGGTTGTGAGAGATTGTAGAGGCGTGCCTTTGGCAGCTTGGCGCCGGGAATGAGGTTAATGGGACAGTCAAACTCCCGGTGAGGAGGTAGCTCCTGAACACCGCTCTCGGAAAACACATCCGAGAAATCAGAGAGAAATGATGGCAGAGTTTTAGTAGACACCTCTGCAAGAGTGGCTGTGAGACAATTCTCTCTACAAAAGTCACTCCACTCATTTATTTGCCTTCCTTGCCAATCAATAGTGGGGTTATGTCTAGTGAGCCAGGGTAGCCCCAAAACTAGAGGAGAAGGCAATCCGTTAAGGACAAAACAAGATATCTCCTCCACATGAGTGTCACCTACAGCTAGCCGGATATTGTGAACAATGCCTTTCAGAGATCTCTGCGAGAGTGGGGCAGAGTCAATAGCAAAAACAGGTATATCCTTTTCTAATGTACAAACCTGAAAACCATGCAAGGCTACAAATTGAGTGTCAATAAGATTGACGGCCGCTCCACTATCGACAAAAATCTCACAAGGAATGACTTTGCTCTCTAGCGCCACCCTGGCAGACAGGAGAAAACGGGAACTGCAGGTCAGAGGAAAAGCATCAATTCCCACATCAACTTTGCCCAAAGTAGCAGATGAAGCAGAACTTGATGATCTACCTCTTGAGGTTTTTCTCTTATTATCGCTCTTAGTACAGTTCAGGAATCTCCTAGACGGACAAACATTTGCCAAATGACCTATGCCCCCACAACAAAAACACACCATATTCTGAGGACTAAATCCTCTTTTATCAGGGGCAAGTCGGCCTAGCTGCATGGGCTCCTCCTCAGAGGGGAGCGAGACAGGATGAGACCCCTGCATACTGAATGAGTCCGCACCATTGCCCCTAGACTGACAATGGCTGGACGGAGAGGTCTTGTTTCTTTCCCTTAGACGCCTGTCAAGGCGTACCGCCAATGACATGGCAGACTCTAAGGATGTTGGTCTCTCATGGAAAGCAAAGGCATCTTTCAAATCCTCTGAGAGACCATGACAGAACTGACTTCGGAGTGCAGCATCATTCCAGCCTGAATCAGCTGCCCATCTCCGAAATTCAGAACAATAAAGCTCCGCAGACAGTTTGTTCTGGCATAGAACACGTAAGTTCGATTCTGCCAGAGCAACACGATCCGGGTCATCATATATCTGCCCCAGGGCCACAAAAAACCTTTCCACGGATCGCAGGGAAGGATCCCCTGATGGCAGCGAAAAAGCCCAAGTCTGAGCATTACCTCTGAGCAGGGAGATGACAATCCTCACCCTCTGTTCCTCATTACCAGAGGAGTGGGGACACAAACAAAAATGGAGTTTACATGCCTCTCTGAAGCGAACAAAATTCTCACTGCCCCCGGAGAACGTTTCCGGAAGTGAGACCTTTGGCTCGCAACAGACTCCATGAGCCGGAGCAGAGCCCAATGCTTGTAGCTGAGTCAGAGATTGACGGAGATCCGCTACTTCCAAAGAAAGACCCTGCATGCGGTCAACCAGGTCAGAAAGCGGATCCATGTCAACAAGGACGGTTTTGGTGGATTATAATGTCACGGCTGTTTAAGGGTAACAAGAGTATACACAGTAAAAAGAGCTACTGACCGGACCCCAAACTAGGGAAGAGAAAGGGTGACCCCTGTCAGACCCTCAACACTCTCCCTATGCTGCTAAAGCACATGCCCGGATCCAAATGGTGGAACGAGGCATGCCCGCGTACCTTAGACTGATGAGCCCTGTAACCCCTACAATAGTGGAAGGGGCACGGCCACCGATGCCCTGCTCAGAATATGGAGGGAACCGGGGCCACCTCAGATCCAGTCAGGAAATCACCAGGTACATAACAAAGTCTGCACACTTAGCTGATGGAGCTGCAGCCGCAGAGAAGACGGATCCAAGGACCGCTGGCAATATCCGGAGTGCTTGCAGCAGCAGAACACAGGTCCAGAGAACTAGTAGCTAAAGAAGTGAAGATACTCAAGGCAGAGCTACAACTGAAAAGAGAAATATAATCCACGCCCTGCAATAGGAGGAGGGGTGATTTAAAGGCAGAGAAATCAAACGCAGGAGAGACAGCTGGGAGTAAAGACCTCATCACAGGGGCGGAGAAACAGAACAGTGAGAAAACCTCCAACCCTAAGTGACATCATCACAGGGGTGGAGACACAGAGCTGTGAGAACGTCTCAAAGCTCTGGTAGTGACAGGTACGGGATCAGATTTTTTACATATTTTTTATTATTTTCTTTTATTTTTATTAACTTTTTTTAAAATGTTTTTTAAGTCCCCCTAGGTAACTATAATATGATTATATTGCCACTTGTCTTCTGTAATGGATATCCATGTATTACAGAATGCAGAATTCAGTATATTCCAATGCAGTGCTGCCTCCTAGTGGTCGGCCTGGAAGCCTTGTACATGCTGAAGCCTATTATTAGTATGGGACTTATTCCCTGATCTCAGCCAGGGAAAGGCGGCCCCGGCCATATAGGGCGTGGCTCCCAGTTGTGGCGCTCCCAGATGTCGTTGTCATCTGTGAGGTTAAATGGCTGCGATCGGCATTATCACTGATCACAGACATTAGCCTGTTGCCCGCTGCGTTTGTGAGAGGGTGCCATTTTTAAAGACCTTAAAGGGTCTGTAAAGAGTTAATGCAGATGATAGTGTGGATTCACTGATGGCGGCAGTGATTGTGATATGCACAAATAATTGCACACACATGTGATAGTAACAAACCTGCAGCTGTGCGAGCAACAGGACAAACCCCGGATCCATCGCTGACCCCGGAGCAGAACAGCAGCGATTAGAGGAAAGAGGCGACTTACAGGACGGGGACAGGACTTCTCTTTATCTCCTTCCTGACCTGCGCTGATGATGGACATTGTGGCCGGTGGTAGTTCCTGCACTGTACTGTACATATTGTCATGATGATCTCGTGCTGTCCATGCACTTGTGAGATCAGCAGCAGGAGTGGGTCTGTATTATGAAGCTCTGCTCCAGCCACATGTGTTCAGTAGTGACCGTCATGGTTATCACATCGGTGGGGTCCGAGTCCTGCACCCCGCTGATCAGCTGTTACAGGGAGCTGCCGCGCTCCCCGGAGATCTGAAGATCGGGCTCTCGGCAGCTCAGCAAGCTCCGTGCCGTACATAGTATTGCAGCTCAGCACTTGTGTTGAGTATCTTTCATTGCACATGGGGCGTTGGCTCTTCATAGAGGCTAGTGAAAAAAGAGATGACGCAGATGATAGGCTTCGCTGGGGCCACAAGGAGGAGGAGCAGGAGGGATGCGCTGAACCCCGGCCCAAGACACAGTGTCAGACTCAGAGGTGACATCAACAGTATTCTAATCAACTGGATCGACACCACCTAGTGCTCTCACGGGTGTACCTCCTAAATATATATCAACAAAGAGAACAAGTACCACAAAATACCCAAAATATCAAAAATTTATTAGACATAAAAACATAAACACAAATGCAAATCTGTAGAGACAATACAAAGTGCCCACAGCGGCAGCTCACAAAGATTCCATAGTATAGCAGCTATAAGAAATCACCTGTAGCATCCACAGCAAGAGTATTCAAGCTCTGCATAGCATCTAGAAAAACGTGTCTATAATGATAACTGTCTAAAATATGCGATGCCAGTATAACCGAAGCTGATGACACATGTATAGTGTGGCCGGTTCGGTGATTCAAGTGTATGTTATATACATCTGTGAGATGCAAATTCTATATTCACTGAACAGGTCAGATCTCTCTTACCCGATATCTTGCTGTGTGTGAGCCCATCATCTGCGTCATCTCTTTTTTCACTAGCCTCTATGAAGAGCCAACGCCCCATGTGCAATGAAAGATACTCAACACAAGTGCTGATCTGCAATACTATGTACGGCACGGAGCTTGCTGAGCTGCCGAGAGCCCGATCTTCAGATCTCCGGGGAGCGCGGCAGCTCCCTGTAACAGCTGATCAGCGGCGGTGCAGGACTCGGACCCCACTGATGTGATAACCATGATGGTCACTACTGAACACATGTGGCAGGAGCAGAGCTTCATAATACAGACCCACTCCTGCTGCTGATCTCACAAGTGCATGGACAGCACGAGATCATCATGACAACATGTACAATACAGTGCAGGAACTACCACCGACCACAATGTACATCATCAGCGCAGGTCAGGAAGGAGTTAAAAAGAAGCCCTGTCCCCGTCCTGTCAGTCGCCTCTTTCCTCTAATCGCTGGTGTTCTGCTCCGGGGTCAGCGATGGATCCGGGGTTTGTCCTGCTGCTCGCACAGCTGCAGGTTTGTTACTATCACATGTGTGTGCAATTATTTGTGCATATCACAATCACTGCCGCCATCAGTGAATCCCCACTATCATCCGCATTAACTCTTTACAGACCCTTTAAGGTCTTTAAAAATGGCACCCTCTCACAAACACAGCGGGAAACAGGCTAATGTCTGTGATCAGTGATAATGCCGATCGCAGCCATTTAACCTCACAGATGACGAGCTAAAATGTGACCACGACATCTGGGAGCGCTGTCACTGTCTGGCGTGTCCAGTCTAAAAGGGGTGCCACACTGCCACCCCCAATATATAGTTATGTGCAGCTGACATGAGCACATCGCTGTCATCCAGCTTATTACCCATTTTTCAGGTGACAGAAACCCTTTACAAGCTGATGTATTGTTCAGTACAGTCTGTATATGAACGGCTCCCCCCGGCTGTAACAGATACACAGGGAACTAACTCGCCCTGTCCTGTCCCTGATGATAAATCCTGGCATTCTATCCGGTTATATAATCTACCGAAGTAAATCTATCTTGCCGATCTCTAGCACTACCCCTGTTATGTGTCAGATACGTCCTAGTACATCGTCACATCAGTGGCTGAGCTCAGAATGGCGTCTCTGCTGGAGATTACATCGGTTTTGACTAGTCAATAATCTCCCCTCCTGGTTTAGTGATTTATATGCTTTCTTTTTGTCATTTATTGCTTTCTTTACAGTTCTCTTTATCCACATTGGTTTCTTCTTGTTCCTCAACCTTTTATTACCATACGGTATGTACCTCTCACAATGAGATTTTAGGATGCTTTTAAAAAGATCCAATTTTGTGGCCCTATTTTTATTTTGAGGACTTTATCCCATTTAGTTAGGCCTATGGCCTCTCTTAGTTGGCTAAATTTAGCTTTTTTGAAGTTTGGTATTTTTGTTCCTCCCTGTAGAAACTCTCTTTTGAATGACAATTGGAAGGTTATTACTTTATGGTCACTATTTCCCAGGTGTCCCCCAACCTGCACGTCTGTTGTTCTGTCAGGCCTATTGGTTAATACTAAGTCCAGAATGGCCGTCCCTCTAGTCGGGTCCTGAACCAGTTGGGAGAGGTAATTGTTTTTGGTTATTGCCAAGAACCTGTTTCCTTTATGAGATATACAAGTTTCAGTTTCCCAGTCTATATCTTGGTAGTTGAAGTCCCCCATAATAACCACCTCATTATGATTTGCCGCCTTGTCTATCTTGTTTATTATTAGATTTTCTGTGGACTCTGGTATATTAGGTGGTTTATAGTAAACTCCTATTAGTAATTTATTATTGTTTTTGCCTCCATGTATCTCTACCCACAGTGACTCCACATGTTCATGTCCCTCACTTATATCTTCTCGGACTGTGGGCTTTAGACAGGACTTTACATAAAGGCGAACCCTCTACCTCTCCGGTTTTTGCAATCCTATCTAAACAGACTGTAACCTTGTACATTAACTGCCCAGTCATAGCTATCATCCAGCCATGTCTCAGTTATTCCCACTATGTCATAGCTATCATCCAGCCGTGTCTCAGTTATTCCCACTGTCATAGCTATCATCCAGCCGTGTCTCAGTTATTCCCACTGTCATAGCTATCATCCAGCCATGTCTCAGTTATTCCCACTGTCATAGCTATCATCCAGCCATGTCTCAGTTATTCCCACTGTCATAGCTATCATCCAGCCATGTCTCAGTTATTCCCACTGTCATAGCTATCATCCAGCCATGTCTCAGTTATTCCCACTGTCATAGCTATCATCCAGCCATGTCTCAGTTATTCCCACTATGTCATAGTTCTCCTCACACATCACTAATTCCAGTTCCCCAGTTTTATTAGTTAGGCTTCTGGCATTCTGGTTTATGTATATTTTTTACTCTACACCTTTCCCTCTGAACTGTTCTAGTCCCTCCTTCCATTCCTACCCCAGTCCCACTACCTTGCCCCCGGTCTCTATCTGCACTATCTTCCCATCCTATAACGTAATTACCCCCCCCCCCCAGTCCCTAGTTTAAACACTCCTCCACCCTTCTAGCCATCTTCTCCCCCAACACAGCTGCCCCTTCCCCATTGTAGTGCAGCCCGCCCATACGATAGAGCCTGTAGCTAATAGAGAAGTTCTCCAGGAACCCAAACCCCTCCTTCCTACACCAGTTCTTGAGCCACTTGTTCCCCTCCCTAATCTCCCGCTGCCTTTCTTGTGTGGCTCGCTGTACAGGCAGTATTTCGGAAAACACTACCTTTGAGGTCCTTGCCCTAAGCTTTTGACCTAAATCCCTAAAATCATTTTTAAGGACGCTCCACCTTCCTCTAACTTTGTCATTGGTGCCGATATGGACCATGACCGCTGGATCTTCTCCAGCCCCTCCGTGTAATCTGTCAACCCGATCCGCGATGTGTCGAAACTCGAGTGCCAGGAAGACAACACATCGTTCAACGATCCTGGTCTTTGTGACAGATTGCCCTATCTGTTCCCCTAATAATTGAGTCTCCCACTACCAGCACCTGTCTGCCCTGCTCTCCTGGTCCCCTGCTTACTGGAGCCAACATTCCCCTGACTGGCAGAGGAAGTGTCCGGCTGCAGCAGTGATCTCCCTGAACTTACATCCCCCTAATCTGCCAACCGTGCAAACTTGTTGGGGTCTGTCAGATCAGAGCTAGCCTCCCTGACACTCTTCCCTCTACCCCGCTTTCTAACTGTAATCCAGCTAGCTACCTCACTTTCCTCAGCCTCCTCGCTTCCACCCTCCCCCACATCTACCCCATAGAGTGCTCGCTCAGTGAGCAGCAAACTCTTTTCCAAATTTTTAACACCTCTCAGTGTTGAAACTCGCCCGGTTAGATACTCAATGTGCGATTCCAAACGGACAATTTTCTCACATTTTGAACAAATCCATACCAAATCACCAAAACTTCAGATATTTTTTTAAGTAGAGTTTTTATGGAATTTGTAAAGAATCTGATTCATTTAGAATTTTTTCGCCTATCTGTAGTCACCTCCATAGTACACGATCGGTAATACTATTCTCCATTTGTAAGACACTTTACTTCATGTAAGCTGTTCATCCAGATGTGATTTTGCTCTCAATCCTCTGTGTTTCCCTCAGGTTCCTTAGGTTCAAGACTCTCTTCTTTTGAAAGACAATGGTCCTTTCCATCAATGACCCTCCAAAGATGGAGAAGGACAGAAACCACATGGCTGCGAGGATATTAGACCTCACCCTGGAGATCATCTCCTTGATAACTGGAGAGGTGAGATTTCACATGACATCACTCTTATCTCTAGTAATAAAACAGGATAATGTCTGGAAAGGTGAAGGATTCTTAGCATCTCTGTAGTGATCGACGTCTCCCCATACACAGGATTACACAGTAGTGAAGAAGTCGTCTGGTGAGTGTGTGACACCCCATGTGTCAGGAGGATGGAGCAAGACCCAGAGCCCCATCACCGAGCCTCCACCTCATTCCCTGATACATGAGCAGAAGATCCTAGAACTTACCACCAGGATCACTGAGCTGCTGAGCGGAGAGGTGAGCGCTGCTGGGAATGCTGGGACATTATACAATAACGCCAAGGGAGGGGTCTCGTAATGACTGTGCCCTTGTGTTGTCAGGTTCCTATAAGGTGTCAGGATGTCGCTGTCTATATCTCCATGGAAGAGTGGGAGTATTTAGAAGAACACAAGGATCTGTACAAGGACATCATGATGGAGAATCCCCAGTCCCTCACATCACCGGGTAATAGGAGACCTTCCATGACTGTAGAGGAGAGAACTGTTCTGAGAGTCAGATTCCCCATCATCTGATCATCACATATAGACAATGTATTCAGTCACTGTGTGTTTTTCCTACAGATGGATCCAGTCAGAGAAATCCACCAGAGAGATGTTCCAGTCCTCTGTATTTCCAGGACGGTCCACAGGAAAAGCCGAATATCCCACTGGATCATCAGGTAGATGAATTTGAGGTTTCTACAAATTCTCTATAGACTGATGTAATGAGTAACCTTCACCAGCAGCAGTGGAGTACACTCTCTCTCTCTCTCTATACGCTCTTCTTCTTCTTATTATTATTATTATTATTGACCACACCTGATTTCTGGATTCATATAAGATTGTATTAATGGTGAGAGCTTAAAATGGTCAAACCAGATGACAGATTCCCTTTAAGGTTTGGATATCCACTTGGCAATTGACAGTCAAGGTGGATAAAGGAAAGTTTTGCTGTAGAGATGTAAATCGTAAAATAACAGCACAATCCTAGACTAAAAGCTTCTAGGGAAGAATACCGACATTTTGGGTCCTTTATGAAGTCTTTAATTCTGATTTTTTTTTTGTATATAAATTTTACAAAAAAAATGCCCTTTGTTCAAAATTCTGGCAACTTTTTAATATTCTCGCTGCTATTGCCACTTTTCAAAATAGAGGTGAGTCCACCAGGGCCGGACACATTACAGTAATTTATGCCAGAAAACTGCAATCTACTCCAACTGCTGGCATTTTAGTTTCTGGTGCATGGACGGCATAGATGGGACAAATGTTTAGGAGGCCGGACTTTAGTAAATAACCCCATTGACTTACTAGTTAGTTATATAATCTTGATACTATTGCAACATATTAGTGCAGGCTATTCAAGATTTGGGTCACCATAAAGGACAAGAGCATAAAGGGATTGGGTCACGAAAAATATTCTAGATTTTTAGAACCAGAACGTTTGATCTGAATAGTTTTGTAATTGCATCTAATTAAAAATGTGGTATCGTCAGTGAGTTCTTCAATACAAGCTATCTCTATAGCGCCACCTGCTGTTTGTTCTTTTCCTTATTTCTCCGTTCACCTCATTGAGGTGGTCGCATGTGCTCAGTTTAGATTTTTAACCTCCACCAGACATATCTTCTGTTAGAAGGTGGGACAGTTACAGGGAAAGAGCTGCAGCAAAAAGGACATGCCTCCTGATAAAGGACATGTTCCCTGTGTTGCCAGCCTGAAACAAATCTAGCAGAGCAATGACTGGGGAGATCTCTGGATCCACGTGAGGTTCAGGGCTGGTTCTACCATGTACTATATGATGTCTTATTTTAATATTTTACATCAATCATGGCATAAACCCTTTTAGTAGGAAATAAGGTTACATTTCCAGCTGCGATAAAAGACTTCTTCATTTATTTTCAGTTTAAAACTACGACAATAATCTAATCTAATAATCTAACTGGAGGTGATGAGCACAGCGTCTACTCCAGGATAGGATCAGGTCATTTGATGCCTTATATGATGTGTACAATACTTGGCTGAATGTTGATCCTATCTGATCACCACTTGAGGAGATCCTTCTCCTTTTAGAGCAGATTGGTTCTGGTCTTCTCGGGGTTTTTGACCTTCCCCTGGATATAAGATAAACTTGTGTTCTGTTTTCTTTATTTCTCATGTCTTTCATCTTACAGGACCGTTCTGGAGGAACAATGATCGGCTTAGGAAAACCTGTATCAATGTCAGTGAAAGGTAAGAGTCTTTCAGAAATCTTGAATAATGGAAATTTTTGGTACAGACTGATCATAGGGCCAATTTTCCAGGATGAGAGTTTGTAGAAACGCTTGTTCACAATAATTGGTCGTGTAAAGATACCCGATGAATGGACAAATACTTGCTCCTCAGGTGATGATGTCTGTCGGCCGTCACCAAAATGTAACATTTCTTGACAGCAGGTTGTGCGGTATAAGCTGGGATCTGCTGCCCAGAAACCGTGATTCTCTGTAGACAAGCTATCGAAGTAGGCATCGCTTGTCTCAATGCATCTGTATGTAAATGCAGCTTCATCTCTGTTAATGATCAGGTAATTATTGGGAATGCTTCTTTATTCCCAATAATTGCCTGAAACATCGGTCCGTGTTATAGGACCTGAAGTCCAGAGAAATGTTCTCCTCATCGTCATTAATTACTGCTACTAGATTTAGTAGGATCCGACCTGCAGCTGACCAAACAAGAAGAGAAATAGCTAATGAGCTGAGTGTGATGTTCATGATTAGGGATGAGCGAATCGACTTTGGATGAAACATCCGAAGTTGATTCGCTCATCCCTATTCATGATGCTTGGGAGAAAATAATTCATGAGCACTTTGCATCCCCGTTACCCCTAATGGTAATTATATTACATGTATTTTCTACTAACTAGAACCAGATACTCATACTTTCATATTTTCTAGATTTTTTTTTTTCTTATTTGGTCTTGCCTGAGCTGCTGCTCCATTTTGTTATGAGCAGTTCAGCAGCCACTTGGCAACCTGTTGATGGCAGATTGACATTCAGAGGAGACTGTTGTGGGCCTGCTCTGTGACCTGTTCATTAGGAAATATTATACTCTGTGGTCTGAATAGAAACACCTGTTGTTATCTCTACAAAGCGATTATATTCTGGGACCTTTGCAGACAAAGAACTCCTGAAAGCTATGATATTTTCTTTGATCTTTTTGATCTTTCTTTTATTTTATACAAGTACGTAAAATACTGAAATTGTACATAATCCTGTTTTCTTACATGTCCTATTTACTATATATTTCTCGTCTTGCTATTGTTACAATAAAGCTTGATTTGTTCTTGTTAGACATCAGAGAACTCACACAGGAGAGAAGCCATATTCATGTTCAGAACGTGGGAAAAGTTTTAGTCAGAAATCTTGTGAGCCATCTAAGAATCCACTTAGGAGAGAAACCATATATATATGTGGAAAATATTTTATACGTCAATCAGGGCTCATTCAGCATCAGAGAACTCACACAGGGGTGAAGCCAGTTTAATGTTTAGATTGTAGGAAATGTGACAGATTTGGAGCTTCATTGTAGGATCTGCTTGACATATCATGCCTTCTGATGTAGAACCTAACCCCTTGAAGATCAGTGTTGTATTAGTACGGTACAGACAGGAGTTCTCAGAAGACCTGCACTAATCTATTGTGGCATTCTGATAGCATGGACACTGCCATTATGCCCACAATAGTAGCAGGGCCGGTGCTACCATAAGGCAGACCAAGCGGCCGCCTTAGGGCGCACCCTGGGGGAGGGTGGAAAAATGTGACATGGAGGGGGAGAAATGTGACATGGGGGTCTGATGGCTGACATTGGGGGCTGATGTCTGATTGGGGCTGTGAGCTGAGGTTTGATTAACATTGGGGGTCTGATTGCTGGTCTGACCTGAGGTGTAATGGAAAATATTTTTTTCTTATTATCCTCCTCTAAAACCTAGGTGTGTCTTAGAGGGCGAGAGAAGATATCAGGACCACAGAGAGGAGAAGCATGGGGGGGCGCCAAAATGTAGCTTCGCTTGTGTTGGCAAAAATCCTTGCACCGGCCCTGAATAGTAGTAATACACAGCCATTATCCTGCTTGAGCAACAGAGATCACTGTTTAACCCTCTATCTGCTGTTATCAAAGCTGATTGATGCATAGGGAGGGAGAACAGAGGCATCCCCATTTGACGTCCTTCACACTTCATTATGGAAATACTGAAGCAAAGCCGTCATCTCACTGGTCAGGATTACAGAACATACTGCTTATTCTTGTAGTCAATTTTCCATCAGTAGAAGAATAGGGTTTCATTAACTTAAAGGGGTTATCCGGTAATAAATAATGATGACCTATCCACAGGATTGGTCATCAATCTCAGATCAGCCGACAATCCATAAGCGCCTCTTCCTAGGCCATATGACATCACCGTACATCAGTCACGTGGCCTAGTTGGAGCTCAGCCCCATTGAAATGAATTGGGCTGGGCTGCAGTACCAAGCACAGCCACTGTACTATGCACAGCGCTGTGCTTGGGAGAGATGCCAGGATTCGGCTACGCTCACCTGGTGAGAGTGGCAGTTCTCCATAACAGCTAATTGGCGGAGGTGCCGGATCCCTGCCTATCTGATAATGATGACCTATCCTGAGGATAGGTCATCATTATATATTGCTGGATAACCCCTGTAAATAAATTGGCCACTTCCACGTGATAATTAAAAGGAACTCTCTGGACCATATGCGACCTATTAAATCTGGTCTAAAGGAAATGCAGGCAGTGGAGATGCTGTATGTGGTCCTGAGTGGAACATACTCTATAAACCCTCCCAATGTGTCTATTGCTGATCAAGGTGGTGTCATTGTGGCCATAATCAGCTGGAGTCACAACCACTTGTACTGGAAGTGATTTATCAGCGGCTACTGGAGATGTAGATATGATCCACAGAGGTGAAGATGAAGAAAATCCTGCTATTGAAATTTCTTTTTAGCAGATAAGTTTTATTAACATTTGCCATAATATAAGACAACACCCCCCCCCCCCCCAAGAGCAAGCTCGCTATGTAACATTATTACTTCTATTTTTGTTAGCCATTAAAAGGTATCAAACCTGCAATACTCTTATTTTGTTTCTCTTAATGAGAGCACTAATTTATTTTTCTATTGGCTAACACGGTACCAGACTTTTTCCTTTTTCTTTCAATGAAAGGTGAGAAAATGCTGTATAGAAATATCGATACCCAATCGATACTTTTGTCCCGGTATCGATACGTTACCGGGATTTGACATTTATCGATACTAGGCTGGCCTACTGCACAGCCTAGCATCAGAGAACCTGGAGCTCGCTGCTGTCTGCGTGCTCATGTTCCCTCAGCAGCACAGGGGAGAAGGAGTCACTCTCTCCCTCCCCCCTGTGACGCTGCTGCCAATAAGAAGAGAGAGGGGCGGGCGCACTGTGCCCCCAATGATAGATAAAGAGAACCTTTCATCTATTTTGACATAGGCTAATTATGTTATTACCTTGTAGGGCGGCCCCCACTGATGCCATAGGTGTATTCATTTTTCAACCCATCCCCTCTGTTCGTCCGCTGTGGTCTTCCATTATTTTGGCGCGCTGTATTGTAATGAGATGTAACTTCGCAATGGGGCGTAGACGCAGTCTTCTGCTGTGGGCGTCTCCTTTTCCCTGGCTTTGAGCGCGATCCAATCAGAGCAGACCGCTCACAGCCAGGGAAATGGAGACGCCCACAGCAGAAGACTGCGTCTCCGCCCAGTTGGGAAGTTACAGCTCATTACAATACAGCGCGCCAAAATATCGGGGACCACAGTGGGGGGGTGGTTTGAAAAAAAAAATACCCCCATGGCATCAGTGGGGGCCACCCTACAAGGTAATAACATAAATAGCCTATGTCAAAACGGATGAAAGGTCCTCTTTAACCTTTAAAACAGGAGGCAGGTGCCGTCAGCAGAATCACATAGCCGGCACCCTGAGGGGTTAATTGCGGCTGATCTGCTGCCGGCACACGCCTCCTGTATTAAAGGTTAATTATCATTGGTGGCGCAGTGCACCCTCCCCCCAGTATTAAAATCATTGGTGGCAGTGGACATAGGGTCCCCTCCGCTTCTTATTAGTGGCAGCTTCTGATCGAAGCCCCAGCAGTGTAATCCTGGGGCTCCAGTCGGTTACCATGGTTACCATGGCAGCCAGGATGCTACTGAAGCCCTGGCTGCTATGGTAATCTCCCTGCTTCTGTGTGTACTATGCACAGGGCAGCAGGGAGAGTGTGAGGTCCTATTCACCCTAATAGAGCTCTATCAGGGTGAATAGGACAAGAGATGAAAAGATCCCAGGTTCTGGCCCCTAAGGGGGAAATGGTTATTAAATAAAAAGTAAAAAATAAAAAAAGGTTTTAAAAAAACAACAAAATATTAAGTATAAATCACGCCCTTTCCCAATTTTACATATAAAATATATAAACAATAAATAAATAAAAAATGCAAAGGTATGTGGATAGCTCACCACCCTCCTCAGTAAGGTAGGGGTGCTCTAGCCGAAAGACTGCTCACTCTAACAGTCCAAGAGAGTACAATAAATAGAAAAAGACGGCTGGCACTCACTATGTGGTTTCACATCTAACAACAATTTATTAATCACTATACCGCTAATATTAACAGTAAAATACATTTAATATAACAATAATATTAAAAAATCCCCTAAAAAATAAATACTAAAATGCAAAGTGTCTTGATGTATCGGATCACAAACCGCACCATAAAATGAACAAAGTCTCTGTTGGAGAATAGATGATTCTCTGCTTGATTTGGGCAGTATGCGTCCAATTGAAAATCAAAGCCGTCACTTTGAATGCAATATATAACCCAGTCCACAAGCTGTATGAAATGCTGTTAGGGAGTAGTGTCACTCACTTTATATTTGTCTTTCACAGTTCTTATAGCAATCTTGTCACTTCCAATTTGAGATATATGATCGATTTTTAGGGTAAATGTTTATAGCTTACCCTCCCAGACGAAATTCCGGCCGTCTGTTTGTGCTGCTTCTGCTCGCTCTCAGCGTCTCCGCTCTCCGGCGTTTGTCACGTGGTGTACCGGAGTTATCGCGGGATTTGGGTGTTTCAGTCCGAAGATCTGATGAGAGCTGCAGAGTAGATAGAAAATGGAGCGCTCCACTTGTAGAAGGTAATTCAAATATCGTCGATCATGTAGAAAGCTTGTAGAAAGCTTGTTGTTGGCAGGGATATAACGCTAAACGCGTTTCGAGGACTTCAGTCCTCTTCCTCAGTAGCTATATCCCTGTTGTTAAATCCCCTCCTTTTATATCTTCATCAGTGATCCACAAAATCTGGACTGGAATCGCTTTTCCTCCTATTGCGATTTTTTGGTGCGATTTTTGGTGCGGTTTTGAAATCGCATATGCGTTTTTTATGGCATTCAAACCGCAATCTATTTGTTAGTGTAAATACATCAACTAACTGTTTTTCTCAAATATAAAATCACAACAATAATACTAGATATATAAAATAATGTTAAAAATATTGTTAAAAATATATAATCTAGTCCAGGAGATCAATGTTTTTTTTAAAATAATTTAAGGACAGCATAATAATTTATGGCAAATATTCATTCATAAAAGGCATCTAAATCATCTAGGGCCTCATCCTCTATAGATTTTCTTTTTTTCTTTCTTATACTATTCATATCCTTGTAGGAGAATAACGAAATTGGTGGTGTGCTCATCAAACAAGAGGGGACCACAGAGCCGATAAACAGCTAACCATGTGATCTCCAATTGAATAAGGAGCACACCACCTAATCTATAAGAATCCAAAAATTTCCAGTTCTGCATTTAAACCACCTGGCATCAGACTTCCAAAATTGTATATTTGTTTGGATTCTGCCCTAGACATCCGTTCAATATGGTTTCCTCCTCTCCAGTGTCTATCGATTTTTTCTAATGCTACAAATGACAGACCAGATGGATCTTGTCCGTGGGCTTCTTTAAAGTGCCTTGAGAGTGAGTGTTTTTCATACCCCTTTTTGATATTAGAAATATGTTCCGATATCCTCACTCTCAAGGTCCTTTTTGTCCGTCCAATATATTGTCTTGCACATGGACATTTAGCTAAATAGATCACGCTTTCCGAATTACATGTAAGAAATTGTTCAATCTCCCATATAAAAGAATTTTGTGTGGAGGATACTGTCTTAACATTTCTAGGGATTTTTGTGGTTTTACAACATATACATTGTCCGCATTTATAAAAACCTTTTAAATTCGTCAGTCTCCCAGAATTTGATGTTATTCTTTTTTTAGTTTTAATCGATGGGGCGACTTTTATCCCTAAATTGGCTGCTCTTGTATATGTTATTAAAGGTCTGGCTGGTATTAACCTACCTAATATTTTATCCTGTAGTAGGTGATGCCAGTGCCTTTTAATGATGTCCTCCACCTTCCTTCTCTGTGTTGTGTATGGCAGAATAATCCTGAATTGGGAATCCGTTTCTTTTGATTCTACTGTTTTTACAGTTAGCAATGTGCTTCTAGGTAATTTCCTAACCTTTTCCAATGAATTTTCTAATATATTGGTTGGGTATTGTTTTACTAGGAATTTATCCCTCAGCTGCATTGCTTCCAATTCGAATTGTGCCTCTTCGGTGCAATTCCGTTTCAGCCTACGGAATTGTCCGAAGGGCACATTCAACAGCCAGTTAGGCAAGTGACAACTGGAATGCAAGATAAAAGCATTTCGAGAGGAGGGTTTTTGATATGTCTTGCAGATGTATTTATCCTCTGTCCTCATAATTGCCAAATCTAGAAATTCTATTTCTGTCATATTAATATTTTGGGTAAAAACTAGATTCAAATTATTATCATTGAGTCCCATTAAAAAACTATTAAGACTGTCTTGATCTCCCTTCCAGATTAAAAGGACATCGTCGATATATCGACGCCATAGCACCAGGTTGCCCCCTCTATGCAAATCAATAGTTTCCTGTTCCCATTGTGCTAGGAACAGGTTTGCATAGCTGGGGGCAAACCTGGTGCCCATGGCTGTTCCTCTAATTTGTAAGTAAAAACATCCCTCAAAGTAAAAATAATTGTGTTCTAAGATGTGTTTAATACCTTCTAAAATAAAATCTGATTGTTGATCTTTCATTCTCTTATTATTTTCCAATTGGGTTTTAATGGCTCTTATCCCAGCTTTATGGTCTATCACTGTGTAGAGGGACTGGATATCGAGTGTAGTCATAATCCAGTCCTCTCCCACATTTAGCCCTTCTAAAATTTGAATTATTTGCGTGGTATCTTTTAAATATGATGTAGTAGTTTTCACTATGGGCTGTAGCCATGTATCGATGTATCTGGATAAATTGGATGTTAAAGAGCCAATGCCTGATACTATGGGGCGGCCGGGAGGACTCTCAATGTCCTTATGTACCTTAGGAAGGCAATAGAAGACCGGGAGTCTTCCCGGCGTCCCCATAATATAATCAGATTCATGTTGAGACAAAATACCCATCTGCATGCCTTTCTGGCAGTATTCTTCTAATTTGTCAATAAATTTTTTTGTAGGATCTGTATCCAATTTTTTATATGTGCAGTTGTCGGATAATTGTCTCAAACATTCCTGTATGTATTTAGCAGTATCTAAAATCACGATTGCACCCCCTTTGTCTGCGGGGCGAATCGTGATTTTCTCATTTTTTTGAAATTCTTTAATTGCAGACACTTCTCTATTTGTTAGATTTTTTCTATATAGCTGTTTATTTTTAATTTTTCTGAGATCAGCCTCAACGTTTTTCTGGAAACTACCCATTTCTGGACCAATTTCATTGTTCATTTTATGGTGCGGTTTGTGATCCGATACATCAAGACACTTTGCATTTTAGTATTTATTTTTTAGGGGATTTTTTAATCATTATTTTTATATTAAATGTATTTTACTGTTATATTAGCGGTATAGTGATCAATAAATTGTTGTTAGATGTGAAACCACATAGTGAGTGCCAGCCGTCTTTTTCTATTTATTGTACTCTCTTGGACTGTTAGAGTGAGCAGTCTTTCGGCTAGAGCACCCCTACCTTACTGAGGAGGGTGGTGAGCTATCCACATACCTTTGCATTTTTTACTTTTTCAATCGCTCGTTTGTGGATTTAGCTCCCACCAGACTCAGGATGGATATGTGGAGTCACATCGAATCAAAGAAACAAAAAGCAGACACCTTTCTATTTGAAGTCCCATTGATGGACAATACAGAGATTATATCTGTACATGATACATTCAGAGAATTAGAATATTTAGCTATAAAACAATTAAAACAGAATTGGGAGATCAGATCCTTACGTCATTATTTAGACCAAGATAAAATCCCAAAAGGTTTACAACTGTTGAAAACCCCAGCACAGGATTTATATGGGGAGGAATTTAATCTTCAATGGACCAACCTCCTACATACACAATCGAGGGCATTAGTGGAATTAATTATAAAAAGGAGAGTACAAATTTTAGGTAACATCACAGAAGAAATTAATAAGATGAAAATAAAAATAGAACAACTACCGAGAGATAGTGTTCTAGATTCATGGCAGGACAGAATATGTAAGAGCTTAGATAAAACTGAATCTGAGATCATTATAAAAAAGAGTAAAAAACATAATTCTGTCCCAAAGATAATACAAAATGATCATAACAAATTAGATAATAGAATTAGACCCTCTGTGGAACAAATCAAACCCACAATACCAACTAGAAATAGGTTTGAAACATTAGCGCAGCAGCCTTTTTTAGATGGGACCCCACCACATCATTCACCCAGAGTAAAAATCAGACATGCACGGACACCGGAACACAACAGGAGAGTACAAACACCACAGAAACATCAATACAATTTAAGACATCACAACCATCACAGACAGGAGGAATCCTATTACACACCACATCAAACACGTCCAGTAGGACAGAGGGATCACCACAAAACACCACCAATATACACTCAGAGAGAAAATCAGAAACAAACACATCACAATTATCAACAAGAAATAACAAGACACGAAGGGGGAGGAAAAAGAAGAACTCACAGATAAACACATGTAATAAGGATTTGGATAATATTATTAATTTAAGTGATACGAGTTTAACAATAGCACAAATTTCCCTTTTAAATAAAGGCTTAAAATTTGCACCTAGTGCACAATTAAACAAATTTGATACCTACATTGGCATTCAAAAATTTATGAGGAACATATGTCTGAAAAAATATTTCATCAAAAATCCGATCTCTATAACCGGACAAATAGAAGAAAGATTTATACATACTAATTTGAAGAAAAAATCAAAAAAATTTCCCAGAAATGAAATTGGTCCAGAAATGGGTAGTTTCCAGAAAAACGTTGAGGCTGATCTCAGAAAAATTAAAAATAAACAGCTATATAGAAAAAATCTAACAAATAGAGAAGTGTCTGCAATTAAAGAATTTCAAAAAAATGAGAAAATCACGATTCGCCCCGCAGACAAAGGGGGTGCAATCGTGATTTTAGATACTGCTAAATACATACAGGAATGTTTGAGACAATTATCCGACAACTGCACATATAAAAAATTGGATACAGATCCTACAAAAAAATTTATTGACAAATTAGAAGAATACTGCCAGAAAGTAGAGTTGAGCGAACACCTGGATGTTCGGGTTCGAGAAGTTCGGCCGAACATCCCGGAAATGTTCGGGTTCGGGATCCGAACCCGATCCGAACTTCGTCCCGAACCCGAACCCCATTGAAGTCAATGGGGACCCGAACTTTTCGGCACTAAAACGGCTGTAAAACAGCCCAGGAAAGGGCTAGAGGGCTGCAAAAGGCAGCAACATGTAGGTAAATCCCCTGCAAACAAATGTGGATAGGGAAATTAATTAAAATAAAAATTAAATAAATAAAAATTAACCAAAATCAATTGGAGAGAGGTTCCATAGCAGAGAATCTGGCTTCCCGTCACCCACCACTGGAACAGTCCATTCTCAGATATTTAGGCCCCGGCACCCAGGCAGAGGAGAGAGGTCCCGTAACAGAGAATCTGTCTTCATGTCAGCAGAGAATTAGTCTGCATGTCATAGCAGAGAATGAGGCTTCACGTCAGCCACCACTGCAACAGTCCATTGGCATATATTTAGGCCTAGCACACAGGCAGAGGAGAGAGGTCCCGTAACAGAGAATCTGGCTTCATGTCAGCAGAGAATCAGTCTGCATGTCATAGCAGAGAATGAGGCTTCACGTCAGCCACCACTGCAACAGTCCATTGGCATATATTTAGGCCCAGCACACACACAGGCAGAGGAGAGAGGTCCCGTAACAGAGAATCTGTCTTCATGTCAGCAGAGAATTAGTCTGCATGTCATAGCAGAGAATGAGGCTTCACGTCACCCACCACTGCAACAGTCCATTGGCATATATTTAGGCCTAGCACACAGGCAGAGCAGAGAGGTCCCGTAACAGACAATCTGGCTTCATGACAGCAGAGAATCAGTCTGCATGTCATAGCAGAGAATGAGGCTTCACGTCACCCACCACTGCAACAGTCCATTGGCATATATTTAGGCCTAGCACACAGGCAGAGGAGAGAGGTCCCGTAACAGAGAATCTGTCTTCATGTCAGCAGAGAATCAGTCTGCATGTCATAGCAGAGAATGAGGCTTCACGTCAGCCACCACTGCAACAGTCCATTGGCATATATTTAGGCCCAGCACCCAGGCAGAGGAGGGAGGTCCCGTAACAGAGAATCTGTCTTCATGTCAGCAGAGAATTAGTCTGCATGTCATAGCAGAGAATGAGGCTTCACGTCAGCCACCACTGCAACAGTCCATTGGCATATATTTAGGCCCAGCACACACACAGGCAGAGGAGAGAGGTCCCGTAACAGAGAATCTGGCTTCATGTCAGCAGAGAATCAGTCTGCATGTCATAGCAGAGAATGAGGCTTCACGTCACCCACCACTGCAACAGTCCATTGGCATATATTTAGGCCTAGCACACAGGCAGAGCAGAGAGGTCCCGTAACAGACGATCTGGCTTCATGTCAGCAGAGAATCAGTCTGCATGTCATAGCAGAGAATCAGGCTTCACGTCAGCCACCACTGCAACAGTCCATTGTCATAAATTTAGGCCCAGCACCCAGGCAGAGGAGAGAGGTCCCGTAACAGACAATCTGGCTTCATGTCAGCAGAGAATTAGTCTGCATGTCATAGCAGAGAATCAGGCTTCATGTCAGCCACCACTGCAACAGTCCATTGGCATATATTTAGGCCTAGCACACAGGCAGAGGAGAGGTTCATTCAACTTTGGGTAGCATCGCAATATAATGGTAAAATGAAAATAAAAATAGGATTGAATGAGGAAGTGCCCTGGAGTCCAATAATATATGGTTATGGGGAGGTAGTTAATGTCTAATCTGGACAAGGGACGGACAGGTCCTGTGGGATCCATGCCTGGTTCATTTTTATGAACGTCAGCTTGTCCACATTGGCTGTAGACAGGCGGCTGCGTTTGTCTGTAATGACGCCCCCTGCCGTGCTGAATACACGTTCAGACAAAACGCTGGCTGCCGGGCAGGCCAGCACCTCCAAGGCATAAAAGGCTAGCTCTGGCCACGTGGACAATTTAGAGACCCAGAAGTTGAATGGGGCCGAACCATCAGTCAGTACGTGGAGGGGTGTGCACACGTACTGTTCCACCATGTTAGTGAAATGTTGCCTCCTGCTAACACGTTGCGTATCAGGTGGTGGTGCAGTTAGCTGTGGCGTGTTGACAAAAGTTTTCCACATCTCTGCCATGCTAACCCTGCCCTCAGAGGAGCTGGCCGTGACACAGCTGCCTTGGCGACCTCTTGCTCCTCCTCTGCCTTGGCCTTGGGCTTCCACTTGTTCCCCTGTGACATTTGGGAATGCTCTCAGTAGCGCGTCTACCAACGTGCGCTTGTACTCGCGCATCTTCCTATCACGCTCCAGTGCAGGAAGTAAGGTGGGCACATTGTCTTTGTAGCGTGGATCCAGCAGGGTGGCAACCCAGTAGTCCGCACAGGTTAAAATGTGGGCAACTCTGCTGTCGTTGCGCAGGCACTGCAGCATGTAGTCGCTCATGTGTGCCAGGCTGCCCAGGGGTAAGGACAAGCTGTCCTCTGTGGGAGGCGTATCGTCATCGTCCTGCCTTTCCCCCCAGCCACGCACCAGTGATGGACCCGAGCTGCGTTGGGTGCCACCCCGCTGTGACCATGCTTCATCCTCATCCTCCTCCACCTCCTCCTCATCCTCGTCCTCCTCGTCCTCCAGTAGTGGGCCCTGGCTGGCCACATTTGTACCTGGCCTCTGCTGTTGCAAAAAACCTCCCTCTGAGTCACTTCGAAGAGACTGGCCTGAAAGTGCTAAAAATGACCCCTCTTCCTCATCCTCCTCCTCCTCCTCCTGGGCCACCTCCTGTTCCATCATCGCCCTAAGTGTTTTCTCAAGGAGACATAGAAGTGGTATTGTAACGCTGATAACGGTGTCATCGCCACTGGCCATGTTGGTGGAGTACTCGAAACAGCGCAACAGGGCACACAGGTCTCGCATGGAGGCCCAGTCATTGGTGGTGAAGTGGTGCTGTTCTGTAGTGCGACTGACCCGTGCGTGCTGCAGCTGAAACTCCACTAT
Organism: Bufo gargarizans; assembly: GCF_014858855.1. NCBI lineage: Eukaryota > Metazoa > Chordata > Amphibia > Anura > Bufonidae > Bufo > Bufo gargarizans. The sequence continues at coordinate 533,087,183 of NC_058083.1, read as the reverse complement.
GGCCTGCTGCTGCTCGCACAGTCTGTCCAGCATGTGCAAGGTGGAGTTCCACCTGGTGGGCACGTCGCATATGAGGCGGTGAGCGGGAAGGCCGAAGTTACGCTGTAGCGCAGACAGGCGAGCAGCGGCAGGATGTGAACGCCGGAAGCGCGAACAGACGGCCCGCACTTTATGCAGCAGCTCTGACATGTCGGGGTAGTTGTGAATGAACTTCTGCACCACCAAATTCAGCACATGCGCCAAGCAAGGGATGTGCGTCAAATTGGCTAGTCCCAGAGCTGCAACGAGATTTCGCCCATTATCACACACCACCAGGCCGGGCTTGAGGCTCACCGGCAGCAACCACTCGTCGGTCTGTTGTTCAATACCCCGCCACAACTCCTGTGCGGTGTGGGGCCTGTCCCCCAAACATATGAGTTTCAGAATGGCCTGCTGACGTTTACCCCGGGCTGTGCTGAAGTTGGTGGTGAAGGTGTGTGGCTGACTGGATGAGCAGGTGGAAGAAGAGGAGGAGGAAGCCGAGAAGGAGGAGGTGGCAACAGGAGGCAAAGAATGTTGCCCTGCGATCCTTGGCGGCGGCAGGACGTGCGCCAAACAGCTCTCCGCCTGGGGCCCAGCTGCCACTACATTTACCCAGTGTGCAGTTAGGGAGATATAGCGTCCCTGGCCGTGCTTACTGGTCCACGTATCTGTGGTTAGGTGGACCTTGCTACAGATGGCGTTGCGCAGTGCACACTTGATTTTATCGGATACTTGGTTGTGCAGGGAAGGCACGGCTCTCTTGGAGAAGTAGTGCCGGCTGGGAACAACATACTGTGGGACAGCAAGCGACATGAGCTGTTTGAAGCTGTCTGTGTCCACCAGCCTAAATGACAGCATTTCATAGGCCAGTAGTTTAGAAATGCTGGCATTCAGGGCCAGGGATCGAGGGTGGCTAGGTGGGAATTTACGCTTTCTATCAAATGTTTGTGAGATGGAGAGCTGAACGCTGGCGTGTGACATGGTTGAGACGCTTGGTGACGGAGGTGGTGGTGGTGGTGTTGGTGGTACATCCCCTGTTTGCTGGGCGGCAGGTGCCAACGTTCCTCCAGAGGCGGAGGAAGAGGCCGAGGCGGCAGCAGCAGAATAGGCCGAGGCGGCAGCAGCAGAAGAGGTAGCAGGGGGAGCCTGAGTGACTTCCTTGGTTTTAAGGTGTTTACTCCACTGCAGTTCATGCTTTGCATGCAGGTGCCTGGTCATGCAGGTTGTGCTCAGGTTCAGAACGTTAATGCCTCGCTTCAGGCTCTGATGGCACAGCGTGCAAACCACTCGGGTCTTGTCGTCAGCACATTGTTTGAAGAAGTGCCATGCCAGGGAACTCCTTGAAGCTGCCTTTGGGGTGCTCGGTCCCAGATGGCGGCGGTCAGTAGCAGGCGGAGTCTCTTGGCGGCGGGTGTTCTGCTTTTGCCCACTGCTCCCTCTTTTGCTACGCTGTTGGCTCGGTCTCACCACTGCCTCTTCCTCCGAACTGTGAAAGTCAGTGGCACGACCTTCATTCCATGTGGGGTCTAGGACCTCATCGTCCCCTGCATCGTCTTCCACCCAGTCTTGATCCCTGACCTCCTGTTCAGTCTGCACACTGCAGAAAGACGCAGCAGTTGGCACCTGTGTTTCGTCATCATCAGAGACATGCTGAGGTGGTATTCCCATGTCCTCATCATCAGGAAACATAAGTGGTTGTGCGTCAGTGCATTCTATGTCTTTCACCGCTGGGGAAGGGCTAGGTGGATGCCCTTGGGAAACCCTGCCAGCGGAGTCTTCAAACAGCATAAGAGACTGCTGCATAACTTGAGGCTGAGACAGTTTCCCTGGTATGCATGGGGGTGATGTGACAGACTGATGGGGTTGGTTTTCAGGCGCCATCTGTGCGCTTTCTGCAGAAGACTGGGTGGGAGATAATGTGAACGTGCTGGATCCACTGTCGGCCACCCAATTGACTAATGCCTGTACCTGCTCAGGCCTTACCATCCTTAGAACGGCATTGGGCCCCACCATATATCGCTGTAAATTCTGGCGGCTACTGGGACCTGAGGTAGTTGGTACACTAGGACGTGTGGATGTGGCAGAACGGCCACGTCCTCTCCCAGCACCAGAGGGTCCACTAACACCACCACGACCATGTCCACGTCCGCGTCCCTTACTAGATGTTTTTCTCATTGTTATGGTTCACCACAACAACAAATATATTATTTGGCCCAATGTATTGTATTCAAATTCAGCGGGATATAAATTTGAGGCCTAGTATTTAGGCGCTGGGTGACCGGTATGGATTTAGTGACAGAATTAGACTTGGAAATGCACAGAAGCGTGTGTGTGAAGTTATTCTGAATGACCCAATGTGCACCTTGAATATTATATACCCTTTTTGGGATAGATTTCAAATAGCTCTGATATAGCAGGAACCACTAAATTATGAAATTGCTAAATTGGGAATTGTACTTCAACCCAGAACAAAAAATGTGCTTTGACGGACACTAAATATCTTGCCCAGCAACAACAGTACAGCGGTGGGTAACGAGAGATTTAGAGGGATTTAAATTTGAGGCCTAGTATTTAGGCGCTGGGTCACCGGTATGGATTTAGTGACAGAATTAGACTTGGAAATGCACAGAAGCGTGTGTGTGAAGTTATTCTGAATGACCCTATGTGCACCTTCAATATTATATACCCTTTTAGGGATAGATTTCAAATAGCTCTGATATAGCAGAAACCACTAAATTATGAAATTGCTAAATTGGGAATTGTACTTCAACCCAGAACAAAAAATGTGCTTTGACGGACACTAAATATCTTGCCCAGCAACAACAGTACAGCGGTGGGTAACGAGAGATTTAGAGGGATTTAAATTTGAGGCCTAGTATTTAGGCGCTGGGTCACCGGTATGGATTTAGTGACAGAATTAGACTTGGAAATGCACAGAAGCGTGTGTGTGAAGTTATTCTGAATGACCCTATGTGCACCTTCAATATTATATACCCTTTTAGGGATAGATTTCAAATAGCTCTGATATAGCAGAAACCACTAAATTATGAAATTGCTAAATTGGGAATTGTACTTCAACCCAGAACAAAAAATGTGCTTTGACGGACACTAAATATCTTGCCCAGCAACAACAGTACAGTGGTGGGTAACGAGAGATTTAGAGGGATTTAAATTTGAGGCCTAGTATTTAGGCGCTGGGTCACCGGTATGGATTTAGTGACAGAATTAGACTTGGAAATGCACAGAAGCGTGTGTGTGAAGTTATTCTGAATGACCCTATGTGCACCTTCAATATTATATACCCTTTTAGGGATAGATTTCAAATAGCTCTGATATAGCAGAAACCACTAAATTATGAAATTGCTAAATTGGGAATTGTACTTCAACCCAGAACAAAAAATGTGCTTTGACGGACACTAAATATCTTGCCCAGCAACAACAGTACAGCGGTGGGTAACGAGAGATTTAGAGGGATTTAAATTTGAGGCCTAGTATTTAGGCGCTGGGTGACAGGTATGGGTTTAGTGACAGAATTAGACTTGGAAATACACAGTAGCGGGTGTGTGTGAAGTTATTCTGAATGACCCAATGTGCACCTTCAATATTATATACCCTTTTTGGGATAGATTTCAAATAGCTCTGATATAGCAGGAACCACTAAATTATGAAATTGCTAAATTGGGAATTGTATTTCAACCCAGAACAAGAAATGTGCTTGAACGGACACTAAATAACTCGCCCAGCTACAGCACTAGGGACAGATTTAGCTGGATATAAATTTGAGGCCTAGTATTTAGGCGCTGGGTGACCGGTATGGATTTAGTGACAGAATTATACTGGGATATGGCCAAAAAATGAACAGACTATTGCTGGTTAAATGCACTTGGTGTGACAGCTTCACCCTGATGTAGGCTTTAGCCAAAAAACAACCACACCATTGAGGGTTAAATGCACTTGGTGACAGGCGCAGCTTGCCCCTGATTTTGTATATGGCCAAAAAATGAACAGACTATTGCTGGTTAAATGCACTTGGTGTGACAGCTTCACCCTGATGTAGGCTTTAGCCAAAAAACAACCACACCATTGAGGGTTAAATGCACTTGGTGACAGGCGCAGCTTGCCCCTGATTTTGTATATGGCCAAAAAATGAACAGACTATTGCTGGTTAAATGCACTTGGTGTGACAGCTTCACCCTGATGTAGGCTTTAGCCAAAAAACAACCACACCATTGAGGGTTAAATGCACTTGGTGACAGGCGCAGCTTGCCCCTGATTTTGTATATGGCCAAAAAATGAACAGACTATTGCTGGTTAAATGCACTTGGTGTGACAGCTTCACCCTGATGTAGGCTTTAGCCAAAAAACAACCACACCATTGAGGGTTAAATGCACTTGGTCGCAGCTTGTGCTGGCGCACCACAAGACACAAAATGGCCGCCGATCACCCCAGAAAAATGAGACTGACAAACGGTCTGTGCAGCCTAAAAACAGTGAGCAATTGAGGATCAGCAGCTCAATGATCCACAGCTGCAGATCGATCAGTTAATCAAGTCCTTTGGAGGAGTTAATCTGCCTAATCTCGCCCTACTGTCGCAGCCGCAACCTCTCCCTACGCTAATCAGAGCAGAGTGACGGGCGGCGCTATGTGACTCCAGCTTAAATAGAGGCTGGGTCACATGGTGCTCTGGCCAATCACAGCCATGCCAATAGTAGGCATGGCTGTGATGGCCTCTTGGGGCAAGTAGTATGACGCTTGTTGATTGGCTGCTTTGCAGCCTTTCAAAAAGCGCCAAGAAAGCGTCACAAAAGCGCGAAGAAAGCGACGAACACCGAACCCGAACCCGGACTTTTACGAAAATGTCCGGGTTCGGGTCCGTGTCACGGACACCCCAAAATTCGGTACGAACCCGAACTATACAGTTCGAGTTCGCTCATCCCTACCAGAAAGGCATGCAGATGGGTATTTTGTCTCAACATGAATCTGATTATATTATGGGGACGCCGGGAAGACTCCCGGTCTTCTATTGCCTTCCTAAGGTACATAAGGACATTGAGAGTCCTCCCGGCCGCCCCATAGTATCAGGCATTGGCTCTTTAACATCCAATTTATCCAGATACATCGATACATGGCTACAGCCCATAGTGAAAACTACTACATCATATTTAAAAGATACCACGCAAATAATTCAAATTTTAGAAGGGCTAAATGTGGGAGAGGACTGGATTATGACTACACTCGATATCCAGTCCCTCTACACAGTGATAGACCATAAAGCTGGGATAAGAGCCATTAAAACCCAATTGGAAAATAATAAGAGAATGAAAGATCAACAATCAGATTTTATTTTAGAAGGTATTAAACACATCTTAGAACACAATTATTTTTACTTTGAGGGATGTTTTTTCTTACAAATTAGAGGAACAGCCATGGGCACCAGGTTTGCCCCCAGCTATGCAAACCTGTTCCTAGCACAATGGGAACAGGAAACTATTGATTTGCATAGAGGGGGCAACCTGGTGCTATGGCGTCAATATATCGACGATGTCCTTTTAATCTGGAAGGGAGATCAAGACAGTCTTAATAGTTTTTTAATGGGACTCAATGATAATAATTTGAATCTAGTTTTTACCCAAAATATTAATATGACAGAAATAGAATTTCTAGATTTGGCAATTATGAGGACAGAGGATAAATACATCTGCAAGACATATCAAAAACCCTCCTCTCGAAATGCTTTTATCTTGCATTCCAGTTGTCACTTGCCTAACTGGCTGTTGAATGTGCCCTTCGGACAATTCCGTAGGCTGAAACGGAATTGCACCGAAGAGGCACAATTCGAATTGGAAGCAATGCAGCTGAGGGATAAATTCCTAGTAAAACAATACCCAACCAATATATTAGAAAATTCATTGGAAAAGGTTAGGAAATTACCTAGAAGCACATTGCTAACTGTAAAAACAGTAGAATCAAAAGAAACGGATTCCCAATTCAGGATTATTCTGCCATACACAACACAGAGAAGGAAGGTGGAGGACATCATTAAAAGGCACTGGCATCACCTACTACAGGATAAAATATTAGGTAGGTTAATACCAGCCAGACCTTTAATAACATATACAAGAGCAGCCAATTTAGGGATAAAAGTCGCCCCATCGATTAAAACTAAAAAAAGAATAACATCAAATTCTGGGAGACTGACGAATTTAAAAGGTTTTTATAAATGCGGACAATGTATATGTTGTAAAACCACAAAAATCCCTAGAAATGTTAAGACAGTATCCTCCACACAAAATTATTTTATATGGGAGATTGAACAATTTCTTACATGTAATTCGGAAAGCGTGATCTATTTAGCTAAATGTCCATGTGCAAGACAATATATTGGACGGACAAAAAGGACCTTGAGAGTGAGGATATCGGAACATATTTCTAATATCAAAAAGGGGTATGAAAAACACTCACTCTCAAGGCACTTTAAAGAAGCCCACGGACAAGATCCATCTGGTCTGTCATTTGTAGCATTAGAAAAAATCGATAGACACTGGAGAGGAGGAAACCATATTGAACGGATGTCTAGGGCAGAATCCAAACAAATATACAATTTTGGAAGTCTGATGCCAGGTGGTTTAAATGCAGAACTGGAAATTTTTGGATTCTTATAGATTAGGTGGTGTGCCCCTTATTCAATTGGAGATCACATGGTTAGCTGTTTATCGGCTCTGTGGTCCCCTCTTGTTTGATGAGCACACCACCAATTTCGTTATTCTCCTACAAGGATATGAATAGTATAAGAAAGAAAAAAAGAAAATCTATAGAGGATGAGGCCCTAGATGATTTAGATGCCTTTTATGAATGAATATTTGTCATAAATTATTATGCTGTCCTTAAATTATTTTTAAAAAAAACATTGATCTCCTGGACTAGATTATATATTTTTAACAATATTTTTAACATTATTTTATATATCTAGTATTATTGTTGTGATTTTATATTTGAGAAAAACAGTTAGTTGATGTATTTACACTAACAAATAGATTGCGGTTTGAATGCCATAAAAAACGCATATGCGATTTCAAAACCGCACCAAAAATCGCACCAAAAAATCGCAATAGGAGGAAAAGCGATTCCAGTCCAGATTTTGTGGATCACTGATGAAGATATAAAAGGAGGGGATTTAACAACAGGGATATAGCTACTGAGGAAGAGGACTGAAGTCCTCGAAACGCGTTTAGCGTTATATCCCTGCCAACAACAAGCTTAGGACAAGCTTTCTACATGATCGACGATATTTGAATTACCTTCTACAAGTGGAGCGCTCCATTTTCTATCTACTCTGCAGCTCTCATCAGATCTTCGGACTGAAACACCCAAATCCCGCGATAACTCCGGTACACCACGTGACAAACGCCGGAGAGCGGAGACGCTGAGAGCGAGCAGAAGCAGCACAAACAGACGGCCAGAATTTCGTCTGGGAGGGTAAGCTATAAACATTTACCCCTAAAAATCGATCATATACTTCAATTGGAAGTGACAAGATTGCTATAAGAACTGTGAAAGACAAATATAAAGTGAGTGACACTACTCCCCAACAGCATTTCATACAGCTTGTGGACTGGGTTATATGTTGCATTCAAAGTGACGGCTTTGATTTTCAATTGGACGCATACTGCCCAAATCAAGCAGAGAATCATCTATTCTCCAACAGAGACTTTGTTCATTTTATGGTGCGGTTTGTGATCCGATACATCAAGACACTTTGCATTTTAGTATTTATTTTTTAGGGGATTTTTTAATCATTATTTTTATATTAAATGTATTTTACTGTTATATTAGCGGTATAGTGATCAATAAATTGTTGTTAGATGTGAAACCACACAGTGAGTGCCAGCCGTCTTTTTCTATTTAATAAATAAATAAACATTTCACATATTGCCACGTCCGAAAATTCCAAACTATTAAAATATAAAAAAAATCTCCTATGCAGTGAACGTCAGAACAGAAAAAAAATAAAAACTGCTCGAGTCGCCATATTTTTAAATGCGGAATGCACGTGGCTTTTTTGGTGTTTTATTTTTTTCGTGTGGTATTGAGTATCGCAATACTTTTTTATGGTATCGCAAGAACCCTAAAGTGTAAAAAGCTTTCACCACCAGGTGTCATATAAACAAATTACGCTTTCCTCACAGCCATCCCAGTGGGAGCAAAAATGTAATCAGCCATTGCAGGGTACAGATAATTTGGCAAGGTGTTCACCAGCCAGTCCTGAACATTAAATCCAGGCAGGCCATTGAGAGGAAAACTTTTTAATTGATCCTCTTTTGTGGCATATCCTGTTCTCTAAGCGTATCAGGTGATTAACCTTACGTTTTATCTGCAGGAGAGGAGGTGCAGTAGGTACTAGCCAGGGTGAGGCAGTTTTCTAGTTTGATATAGGATTGAGTTTTCCTCTGCAATGATTATCCTATTTTCTTCCTATGGGATAATAATCTTATAATCTATTCAGTGGAATTTTTCCATATTGTTCATTATATAGTTTCAGATTTTAATTCTGTCTCTTATATTTACCTAATTGGTTTGTGAAATTCCTTATATTCAATTCAGTATTAGGGCTTCCATGATGAAGGTTCCTTTCTTTTAGTTGGAGAAACGCACATTGTGGAATTGAGTTTTCCTCTTCAGTGATTGTCCTGTTCTGTTCTTATGGGATAATGATTTTATAACAGCGATCATTCCATATTGTTTATCATATTTACAGTTTTTAGATATAATAATAATAATAATCTTTATATAGCGCCAACATATTCCGCAGCGCCTTACAATTCAGGGGTTCATGTACAAACAGTCATAAATAACATAGCAACAGACAAGTCGATTACTACAACAAGAGGAATGAGGACCCTGCTCGTAAGAGCTTACAATCTATGAGGGGATAGGGGTGACACAAAAGTTAGAAGTGCTTGTTATGTACTATAGTCCAGCCATCTTGGGAGAATAGGGGAGCAGCTATAGGTCCACATGAGCCGGTCAGCGGCCAATATACGAAGTGCTTCTGGGTGCAGTGGAGGCTCAGCTTCAGGGAATGATAAATGGGCTATGGGGAGGTTAGATCAAGGGCCACCCTGAAAAGATGTGTTTTTAGCAAACGCTTAAACCTGTACATGTTGTTATAAAGCCTGATTTCTTTAGGTAGGGCATTCCAGAGAACCGGTGCAGCTTGGGAGAAATCTTGGAGCCGGGAGAGAGAGGTTCGGATTTTTGTGGAAGTCAGTCGTAAGTCATTGGCTGAACGGAGAGCACAGGTAGGGTGGTAGACCGAGATGAGGGAAGAGATGTAGGGTGGTGCAGCACTGTGTAGGGCTTTTTGGGTGAGGACGAGCAGTTTAAATTGGGTTCTATAGTGTATGGGTAGCCAGTGCAATGACTGACACAGGGGAGAGGCATCAGAGTAGCGGTTGGACAGATAGGTTCCCCTGGCTGCTGCATTAAGAATAGATTGGAGAGGGGAGGGTCTGGTGAGGGGGAGGCCAATTAATAGTGAGTTGCAGTAATCAAGGCGGGAGTGGATCAGGGCAACAATGAGAGTTTTTGTTGTTTCCATAATGAGAAAGGGGCGGATACTAGAGCTGTTTTTGAGGTGCAGGCGGCATGAGCGGGAGAGAGATTGAATATAGGGGGTGAAAGAAAGATCAGTGTCAAAAGTCACCCCGAGACAGCGGGCGTGCTGCCTAGGAGTGATGACAGTGTTGCACACCGAGAGGCAGATATCAGGTTAAGGTACGTTAGTAGATGGAGAGAACACAAGAAGTTCCGTTTTTGAAAGTTTAAGTTTCAGATAGAGAGAGGACATAATGTTAGAGACGGCAGAGAGACAGTCGCTGCTGTTCTGTAATACAGCAGGTGTGATGTCAGGGGATGAAGTGTATAGTTGTGTGTCATCAGCATAGAGATGGTACTGGAAACCAAATCTGCTGATGGTCTGTCCAATTGGTGCTGTGTACAGGGAGAAGAGGAGAGGGCCTAGGACTGAACCCTGAGGAACTCCAACAGCAAGGGGGAGAGGTAAGGAAGTGGAGCCAGCGAATGATACACTGAAAGAGCGACCAGAGATAGGAAGAACGCCAGCAGAGGGCGGTGTCCTTTAGGCCGATTGGAGCATGGCGAGCAGGAGATGATGGTCTACAGTGTCAAAAGCTGCAGAGGTCAAGGAGAATGAGCAGAGAGTAGTTACCGTTGCATTTTGCTGTCAGGAGGTCATTTGTCACTTTGGTGAGGGCAGTTTCTGTATATCTTGAGGTCAGGTTTTTTTAAAGAATATATAAAAATAAATGTCCTTATAACTGTGGTAAAATTATAGTAATTGTGGTGAGAGGCCAGTTATAACAGAGAACCTACTAACCAGATATATCCATAGGAGGAAAGGGTCCATACAGGTGCTAAGGACTTATAGTTTGTTTTAATAGGATAATTGTACAACTTAAGGAGAATCGCAAAATCAAAGCAACCCTCCTCTTCAAGAAAAAAATCACATTGACTGGGAGAGAAGAGAGCACTTAAATGGTGCCCTGCTTTGCATATTTTCAGATGAAGATTTGCTAATTCACAGAAACTTCTTCTGCCAATGAAGATGGCTGCACTACTTCTCATACTGTCTGTTGCACACTCTGCATTAATAGCCCAAGACACTTCCTATTTGTCCAGCCCTGCTCTTGGTTTGGTCAACACTGTTCATGTGAGCACTACTGGCCAATCCAAGGGCAACTGGAAGTGTCTTGTGCTACCAAATGTGTGGTATGCATCATGTAGTCTGAGAAGCAGGGTGGGAATTGATGGATCTGCAGCTAAAGAGTTGAAAAGGAGGGCACCATGTAAGTGTTCTGTTTATTTTCCACTTAATGTTAATTTGTTTTAAACCAGAGTCACTTTAATATGGAAATGTTTTGCAATTTAGCATGTATAAGAGTAGGTCTAGGTAATGTCCGGAAATGACATAAGCCCTATGAAATTGCAGTAGGTGGTCACACAAGCTTTAGCTAATCCTAGCAGTGGACCCGCTCATCCACAATCTAATTGGGACTGGTAAAAATAAGTGAGCATCTGGTGTTCATTCATTAATAATGTTCCCCAAAGTGTGAAAATTTTGTTAAGCATATGGGTGACATAGAGCATATGTTAGGGCCATACAGTGGTCGTACACTCAGGTGGTGTGTACATGTTCATGTCAAATTTTCTTCCATTCATGATATCTATCCTATACACTTCGGGGGAGCTTGTGTTGTCTGTTGACATTGGGATGTATTAAACTGTATGGTCTGGATAGAAACACCTTTCACTATCTCTACAAGGGATTCAATTCTGGGAACTTTGCAGACTAAGAACTCCTGAAAGTTAATGTGATTGATAAATCTGATTTACTTTGTTTCCTGATCCTGGCTTACTGTTGTTTTAGTAAACCTTAAATGATTAATACAAAATAATTTGCTTTGGGAAAATAAGAAAATTCTGTTTAATTTTCTAGGTGAAGATGGGTTGAGCAGCTCCCATGGATACTTCAATTTATCTTCCTACCATGAAGTAGAAGATAACAATGCCACCCAAGCTAATTCAATAACTCCTAATGTACCCTCAGTCTTTCAAAGCGAAGATCTATCCACTGACACCACTGGTCACAAGAAACCTTCATCTAATCAATCACTGATTGGCAGAAAAAGAGCTAAACGGAAACGTGGAAAAATATTTTCCCGTGAGAAACAGTTAAAAAAGGATAGTAATCTGTCTTTGCATGAGAGAAAACACAGAAACAAAAGGTCATTTTCATGCTCTGAATGTGGGAAATCTTTTACCAGGAAATTCATTCTAGGTGTACATCAGAGGACTCACACAGGAGAGAAGCCTTATTCATGTTCAGAATGCGGAAAATCTTTTACCAGAAAATTCATTCTAGTTGGACATCAGAGGACTCACACAGGAGAGAAGCCGCATTCATGTTCAGAATGTGGGAAATGTTTTACTCGGAAATCACAACTTGTGAGCCATCTAAAAGTCCATGTAGACGAGAAGTCATTTTTATGTTCAGAATGTGGAAAATGCTTTAATCAGAAATCAACTCTTCTTTATCATCAGAGAACTCATGAAAGAAAGAAGCTATTTTCATGTTCAGAATGTGGGAAATGTTTTAGTCAGAACTCAGACCTTTATAGACATCAGCAATCTCACACAGGGGAGGAGACATTTCCATGTCCTGAATGTGGGAAGTCTTTTAGTCAGAAATCATGTATTGAGGCTCATCTAAGAATTCACTTAGCGGAAAAGCCATTTTCATGTTCAGAATGTGGAAAATGTTTTATTCTGAAATCACATCTTGTTAGACATCAGAGAACTCACACAGGGGAGAAGCCATACATGTGTCCTGAATGTGGAAAGTGTGTTAGTCAGAAATCGCAACTTGTTATACATCAGAGAAGTCACACAGGGGAGAAGCCATTTTCATGTCTCGAATGTGGGAAATGTTTTATTCTGAAATCACATCTTGTTAGACATCAGAGAACTCACACAGGGGAGAAGCCATTCGTGTGTCCTGAATGTGGGAAGGCTTTCAGTGAGAAATCGCAACTTGTTATACATCAGAGAGGTCACACAGGGGAGAAGCCATTTTCATGTCTCGAATGTGAGAAATGTTTTATTCTGAAATCACATCTTGTTATACATCAGAGAACTCACACAGGGGAGAAGCCATTCATGTGTCCTGAATGTGGGAAGTGTTTCAGTGCGAAATCGCAACTTGTTACACATCAGAGAATTCACACAGGAGAGAAGCCATTTTCATGTCATAAATGTGTGAAATCTTTTAGTCAGAAATCAAGTCTTTCTAAACATGAGAGAACTCACTCGGAGGAGAAGCCATTTTAATGTTTAGATTCAATAAAGGAGGGAGCTCTTTCAGAAACAATAACAGAGGTGGTGATTACAGTGATATTAAAGAAGGGTAAAGACTCCAATGAGTTGGGGTCATATAGACCTATCTCTCTCCTTAGCACAGATGTTAAACAACTGGCTAAAATTTTGGCGCGGAGGTTATCCAGCATTATGACATCAATTATACACCCAGACCAAAATGGGTTTACGTCTAATAAAGGGACCCATTACAATCTCCATCGGTTTTTTGCCAATCTGCAGACTTCCAGGGGGTCTTCTTGTTCCATATTGTCTATTGACGCCTCCAAGGCCTTCGATAGGGTTGATTTGGGGCTCCTTTGAAGAGTGATTCTTAAGATGGGCTTTGGCCCCAGATTTAGTAATATGATTAAACTTCTGTATACATCTCCCACTGCAAGATTGAATATTAATGGCAATCTTACAAGAAGTTTCTGTACGACTAGAGGCACTCATCAGGGATGTCCACTCTCTCCTCTTCTATTTGATATCTATATTGAGCCCTTGGCTGCTAGGGTCAGACAAGACCCCAGGATTTTAGGGTTTGGGGTATTAGGAACGGAAGATCGCATTTCACTGTATGCAGATAATATCCTATTTTATATTTAACAGACTCAAGTTAACTTGTTATATATTATTCAAATGATCAATCAGTTTGGAGAAGTCTCAGGTCTGGATGTAAATTGGGAAACAACTACTCTTATGCTATTGGATAATATGTCCTTAGATAAATCTGCACTCCCTTTCAGTATTTAGGTATTACAATTTCTCCAAGGGTGGAATATTTTGTCCCGCTGAATCTAATGCCATTGATAAATAAGTTGAGGTCTAAAATAACAACTTGGCTTCGCTTATCGTTATCAAATGCCGATAGAATATCTTCAGTTAAGATGGTGATTCTCCCCCAGCTACTTTATCTCTTTAGGAACTCTCCAGTTTGGATCGGGGATAGGTTTTTTAAATTAATAGAGAGAATTATTAACTATCTACTCTGCGGGAGGAGGTGTCAGATTTAAATTAGAGCCTTGGTATAAACCCTTGGAGAGGGGAGGACTTAATCTTCCCTGCTTCAAGGGATACTTCTTGGCCATTCAGCTTTGCTTTTTCCGCGAATGGAATGATAGCCTGCTATGTAGGTATTTGCTGAATAAATCCCCATATGATAACTTTTTTTCGTTCTTTGAGTCAGATCAATTGACCTACTCCAATAAGGAATTTAAATCCACCAGGAATCTTTTTATGAAGTCATGGTATTGTATTCGATTTTGGTTTGGATTGAAGGGTTCAATAGGATGCAAACCTTTGTGGTACAACAGGCACTTTCAAACTTTAGTTGAATTAGGTAGAGATCCATCTTGGCAAAAAAGCTATATACTGCACGTCACACAGGTAGTAGGTAATGGGGATATAGTTTCATTTACGGTATTATCACTAAAATAAAAAACACTGAAATTAACATGGTTTCGTTACCTACAGTTAAGATCGGCACTATTAAGTATTTTTTTTAAAAAGATAGGCTTGAAATACACACTTCTACACAGCTTAATGATTTGATAGGGAATTTGGGGGATAGGATGAAGATTTTTACAGAAATATAATTAGAGCACGATTTGTAGATACCCTTTCTCCAGGACAGAGGGCTTGGCAAAATGAATGTGCAATGACTTCTCTGGATGACAGGGAAGAGGTATTTCAGGATTTAAAAGTGGTTTCACATAATTTCAATCACGTTGTGGTGCAGTTTAATATTTTGCATAGACTCTGTTACACCTCTTTGGCTTAGGAGATGTGGTATTAGGAGTGATTCCAACTGCCCGAGGTGTAATACTCCTGATGCGGATTATTTGCATATTTTCTGGCTCTGTTCAGTATTGGGGGAATATTCATGAATACTGTAGTAGCCCAGAGAGGAGAATCGTGGATGGTCGGTACTTCTCACTGAGAACGTATGCCTCAGTGATATAATTCCCGGAAATAAGTATACCAGTAACATTAGGTTGCTAGGAGGTTTTCATTAAAGTGGATTTTGAGTCTGGGTTTTAGGAGTGACAAGAGAGATTGGGTGGGACAGGTCACTCCCGTACTCCATCCAGGGTTTACTTACTGTAGGGTTAAAAAGGATGTGGGAATCTCAGCTGGGGAGATCAAGTGTGCAGAGGCTAACTAAAGCTGATCAAGCTAAGGGGGAGGATTTGGTCTCTGAAAGACCCCAGAGAGTGGCGAGATCATATTGTTTTGTTACCTGATTTGAACACAAAATGTGGGACTTTATGTTATACAATATTTGTGGGCTAAAGAAAGCTTAAACCTAAAGTTTGGACATGTTTACATTTGTTTGCTGAAATAAACACTGCCTGTGGTGAAGACTGAACGGACACATGTGTATGTGTGCACAGTGACGGAGTTAAAACCCCCACAATACATAGAGGGAAAGCTGAATGTCCAGATACCCTATGAATATATGGTTAAACATGATAAACACTAATAAGAAATATTAATATATTTTATATAAGCAAAGAAATAGTGAGACAAAATGGCTTAGAATTTGTGGAAATTGGAGCCCTTAGAGCTTGCGCCGCTCTCTTTAGCTCTCTAGTCCTCTTCATCTCTCCCCCGTCTTGTTACGGGGCAGAGGTGGTGAGGGAGGACGCACCATGGGAGGGGATTGGGAGGTTACTTTTGGAAAAAACGTTAAGATTTATATATTTTTATTTTATTGTTGTTAAGATTTGAAACACAATGAAGAAAGTAAAAAAAAAAGAGATGAGCGAAACGAATCAGACGAAGTGGAATTCAATCCAAATTTCAGGAAAATTTTAATTCGCACTGTTGCAGTTATTTGTGGTAAAAGCGTGTAGTGGCCTATTTCTGTACAGAAACAAAAATATATACGCACATCACTGTTGCAGTTATTTGTGGTAAAAGTGTGCAGTGGTCTATTTTTAGAGATGTCCCGAACTATTCGCCGGCGAATAGTTCCCGGCGAACATAGCTTGTTTGCGTTCGCCGCGGCGGGCGAACATATGCGATGTTCGGTCTGCCCCTATTCGTCATCATTGTGTAAACTTTGACCCTGTACCTCACAGTCAGCAGACACATTCCAGCCAATGAGCAGCAGACCCTCCCTCCCAGACCCTCCCACCTCCTGGACAGCATCCATTTTAGATTAATTTGGAAGCTGCATTCTTGGTGAGAGGAGGGACAGTGTAGCTGCTGCTGATTTAATAGGGAAATCGATAGCTAGGCTAGTGTATTCAGTGTCCACTCCAGTCCTGAAAGACTCATATGATCTCTGCTGTAAGGACAGCATCCTGACAGCACCCCAAAAAGCCCTTTTTAGGACTAGTACATCAGACTGCTTTTTTTTTTTCTGTGTAATCTAATTGCAGTTGCCTGCCAGCGTGTGTGTCAGGCTCAAAGCGTATACTGTGCCCACTTGCCCAGTGCCACCACTGGTGTCACAGTAGCTTGCATTAAAAAAACTGTAATAGAATAGCAGTCAGTTGCCTGCAAGCGTGTGTGTTTTCAGGCCCTGCAAGTGCAGAGTGTCACCAGTGCAACTCCTATCTGGTGTCACAGTATATTACATAAAAAAAAAAACACAATTTTGACTGTAATAGAAGAGCAGTCAGTTGCCTGCAAGCGTGTGTGTCAGGTCTACAGCATCTACTCTGCCAACTTCTGCCAGTGCACAGTGCCACTCATATCTGTTGTCACAGTAGCTTGCACGCATAGTACAACTAAACTAATCTAAAAAAAATTACAGGCAGAGGCAGGCCACCCCGCAGGGGCCATTGTGGTCGTGGTGCTGTGATTCCCTTTGGCCCTAGAATAATGCCCAGTGTTCAGAGGCCACGTACCCTGAACTCGAAAAGTTCTGAGGACATAGTTGACTGGCTAACACAGGACACCCAATCTTCTACAGCTTCCGCTCGGAACCTTGACGCACCATCCTCCTCCAGCTCAGCTTCGGGCACCTCTCAAGTTACCACTCGCCCGCCTGCCGCCGCCACCAACACTAGCACCACAGCTACTTCACTTGATCTGTCAGAGGAGTTATTTACACATCAGTTGGAAGAAATGAGTGATGCGCAACCATTATTGCCAGAGGATGTAGATAACAGGGATATGTCTCAGTCAGGCAGCATTACACACATGGACGTACGGTGTGATGATGATGATGTTGTACCCGCTGCTGCTTCCTTTGCTGAGTTGAAGCGGTTGATGATGACAATGTGTCCGTAGATGTCACGTGGGTGCCTGCTCGAAGAGAAGAACAGGGGGAAAGTTCAGATGGGGAGACAGAGAGGAGTAGGAGACGAGTTGGAAGCAGGGGGAGGTCGTCGCAAGGAGCTAGTGGCAAAGTCAGACAGCATGTATCGGCACCCGGGGTCAGCCAGACAGCACGCCAATCAACGCATGCTGTTGCCACCACCAGAATGCCGTCACTGCAAAGCTCAGCAGTGTGGCATTTTTTTTTGTGTGTCTGTCTCTGACAACAGCGATGCCATTTGCAACCTGTGCCAAAAGAAACAGAGTTGTGGGAAGTCCAACACCCACCTATGTACAACTGCTTTGCGAAGGCACATGATCGATCAACACATGATGACGAGTAGAAGCACACAAGCTCAAAGCCACCTCCTGGTCCAGCATCTTCAGCCACGTCAACCACTGCTGTCCTCCTTGCCCCCTCTCAACCATCCGCCACTCTGTCTCTTGCCTTGAGCAGTTCCTGCTCATCTGCCCACAGTCAGGTGTCTGTCAAGGACATGTTTGAGCGTAAGAAGCCAATGTCACAGAGATACCCCCTTGCCCGGCGTCTGACAGCTGGCTTGTTGGAACTCTTAGCCCGCCAGCTTTTACCATAGAAGCTGGTGGAGTCTGAGGCCTTCAAAAAAATTGTAGCTATTGTGACACCGCAGTGGAAGGTACCCGGCCGAAATTTCTTTTCACAAAAGGCAATTGCCAACCTGTACTCTATTGTGCAAAAGGAAGTCATGGCATGTCTGGCACACACTGTTGGGGCAAGGGTCCATCTGACCACTGATACCTGGTCTGCAAAGCACGGTCAGGGCAGGTATATCACCTACACTGCGCATTGGGTAAACCTGCTGACGGCTGCCAAGCATGGAATGCATGGCTCTGCAGAGGAGTTGGTGACACCGCCACGACTTGCAGGCAGGCCTGCTGCCACATCCTCTACTCCTCCTACTCCATCCTCTTCGATAACCTCCTCGGCTGAGTCCTCTTCTGCTGCTGCGTCTTGCTCCATATCAACTGCAGTTCCCCAGGGGCTATTCCACATCCCGGATACGACAGTGTCACGCCATCTTGGGGTTGACTTGCCTGAAAGCAGAGAGTCACACCGGACCAGCACTCCTGTCCGCCCTGAACGCACAGGTGGATCAGTGGCTGACTCCGCACCAACTGGAGATCAGCAAAGTGGTGTGTGACAACAGAAGCAATTTGTTGGCGGCATTAAATTTGGGCAAGTTGACACATGTGCCGTGCATGGTACATGTGTTGAATCTGATTGTACAACGCTTTGTGCAAAAGTACCCAGGCTTACAGGACATCCTCAAGCAGGCCAGGAAGGTGTGTGGCCATTTCAGGCGTTCCTACACGGCCATGGCGCACTTTTTTAGATATCCAGCGTCGAAACAACATGCCAGTGAGGCGCTTCATTTGCGACAGACCGACACGTTGGAATTCACTACTCCTAATGTTCGACAGCCTGCTCCAACAAGAAAAGGCCGTCAATGAGTATTTGTATGACCGGGGTGCTAGGACAGCCTCTGCGGAACTGGGAATTTTTTGCCACGTTACTGGACGCTCATGCGCAATGCCTGTAGGCTCATGCGTCCTTTTGTGGAGGTGACAAACCTAGTCGCACTGAAGGCACCATCAGCGACATCATCCCATTTGTTTTCTTCCTGGAGCGTGCCCTGCGAAGAGTGCTGGATCAGGCCGTAGATGAGCGTGAAGAGGAAGAGTTGTGGTCACCACCACCACCAGAAACAGCCTTATCAGCATCGCTTGCTGGACCTGTGGCAACGCTGGAAGAGGAGTCTGAGGAAGAGGAGTCAGAGGAGGAATGTGGCTTTGAGGAGGAGGAGGAAGACCAACCACAGCAGGCATCCCAGGGTGCTCGTTGTCACCTATCTGGTACCCGTGGTGTTGTACGTGGCTGGGGGGGAAGAACATACCTTTAGTGAGGACGAGGAACGGGACATGAGTAGCTCGGCATCCAACCTTGTGCAAATGGGGTCTTTCATGCTGTCGTGCCTGTTGAGGGACCCTCGTATAAAAAGGCTGAAGGAGAACGGCCTGTACTGGGTGGACACGCTACTAGGCCCCTGGTATAAGCAGAAAGTGCCTGAAATGTTACTGAATTACCAGAAGTCGGAAAGGATGCAGCAGTTCCAAAATAAATGAAAAAGTATGCTTTACACAGCGTATAAGGGTGATGTCACAGCACAACGGGAATCTAACATGGGGAAGAGGTGAAAGTAATCCTCCTCCTACCACGACCACGCTGGCAAGGACAGGACGCTTTACAGATGTGTTAATGGAGGACATGCGCAGCTTTTTATGTCCTACGCATCACCACAACCCTTCGGGTCCACCCTCAGAGAACGACTCGACCGACAGGTAGCAGACTACCTCGGCTTAACTTCAGATATCGACACTCTGAGGAGCGATGAACCCCTTGACTACTGGGTGTGCATGCTTGACCTGTGGCCTGAGCTATCCCAATTTGTGATAGAACTTCTGGCCTGCCCCGCTTCAAGTGTCCTGTCAGATGGACCTTCAGTGCAGCAGGAGGTATTGTCACTGAGAAGAGAAGTCGCCTAGTTCAGAAAAGTCTAGATTACCTCACCTTTATTAAGATGAATGAGGCATGGATCCCGAAGGGACTGACAGTGGGCAATATATTTAACTAAAAAAGGCCTGGCGAGATAAGCTGCCTTGGGATAAAAATGGTCCACACGCTGCGGTATTTAATCTTTGCATGCCAGATGACTTGCGTGACTTATCCGCCACCAACTAGGGTTCAAGCCGCAATGTTTTAGTGCACTTTCTGCCTGGAAAACATAAATTTTTCTGGCCGCTGCTACAGAAGCGGCTGCAACAATACCTAATTTTTCAGGCATGTGTACATGCCTAATTTTTCTGGCCTCTGGTGCTGCACTGTGGCTTCAAAAACAAAACAAAAGGCACATACATGTGTCAATTCCCCTTCGTGATGGTTACCTTGTTGTGGTGAAGGGGCTTGCGTATCACAATGAAGCGACCACCTCTGAGTGTGTTGGCAATGGCAATGTTGGCACACCCCAGATGATAAGGTCGTTGCTTCATTGTGAACAGACCAAAAGCAATCGGCTGGATAATTTTGCATAGAAAAAACATTATTTTTCTTTGTGATCATCTAAGGTGATCATTAAAGCCTACTAGGCCAACAATGGGCCCACACTGCAGAATCATTGTTTTCTGGGTCACTTAACTGTCACTGAACTACCTCAGCACGACCATAGGCTTTGAAAAATCCCCATCGCCTGCAATCTCCCAAACGTGCGCATGAGCACAGTCATCACTACACCAAGATTGATGCATAGAGGAATAAAATTTATGTCTTGAGTGTGTCAACTATTGAAAACTGTTTGCGGTTGTCTAAAATCTATTCCATACACGTCCCCTGATAGGCGACGTAACAGGGATTAAACTGATAGGAATAGTACTACTTAACATACCACTCATATTGGGATTGCACAGTGCATTACACGGCGCACGTGCAGTGCCCCAAATTGGAAGTAAGAGGACCGACCAAGCATCTTTTTCCATCTCCCGGTGTAATGGTCACGTCCACAAACACACAGGGGGAAGGATAGTGAACACTGCGCTCCACCCTCACCCCTGGCCCTGCCTACTTGCCTCACGGGTCCTGATGACAGGGGACAACTGGGCGACAGTCCCTTACGTAGGATATGTACAGGGAAGACAGACAAGACAAAATATGGAACGTGAACGGACCGGGTCAGAACTAAGAGAGCTACGCAGTACAAAGGGTTAAGCAAAGAATGGTCAGGAGAAGCCGGGGTCAAATACCAGGAGAGTAGAGAAGTACCAGAGCAGTCCGCAAAGAGTAGTCAGGTGGGAGCCGAGGTCACAATACCAGGACGGATGCGCAGTACAGGAGATGCAGGCAAAGGATCGTCAGGGAACAGGATCAGGTGAGTATTCAGTAGTCCAACAAATAGCCAGGAACCTAGAAATTAACAGGCAACCTGTGGCCAGCAGGCTGCCTGTATTTATAGTGGGGAGTGAGGGTCATGTGACGTGGCCAGCGTCACATGACCGACCAGTCGAGCACCGAGTGATCAGCTCGGCGCTCAAGGCAGACCTAGGAGCAGGGAGCCTCCCAGCTAGCAAAGCGAGGTCAAACACAGATCCTCGCTCCCGAAGCTAAGCAGCAGGTCTGCGGCTGATGGGAGACCGAGTGCGCCTTCGGCACCCCGTTACACCCGGTTCCTAAAATCTATTCCATACATGTCCCCTGATAGGGGACGTAACAGGGATTAAACTGATAGGAATAGTACTACTTAAACACACCACTCATATCTGGTGGCACAGTACATTGCAAGCCGTACGCGCAGTGCCCCAAATTGGAAGTAAGAGTACCGACCAAGCATCTTTTTCCATCTCCCGGTTCCTAAAATCTATTCCATACACCGGCCCCTGATAGGGGACAAAACAGAGATTAAACTGTTAAGAACAGAATAAAAAAATAAAAAAAGAGCAGCCTCTGCGGAGCTGGGTATTTTTTGGCCGCGTTACTGAACGCTCATGCACAATGGCTGTAGGCTCATGCGTCCTTTTGCGGCGGTGACAAACCTGGTCAGTCAAACCCAAGGCAACATCATCGACCTCATCCCATATGCGTTTTTTCTGGAGCGTGCCCTGCGAAGAGTGCTGGATCAGGCCGTAGATGAGCATGAAGAGGAAGAGTTGTGGTCACCACCAGAAGTAGCCTTGTCGTCGATTGCTGGACCTGCGGCAACGCAGAGAGAGGAGTCTGAAGAAGAGGAGTCAGAGGAGAAAGGTGGCTTTGAGGAGGTGGAAGACCAACCACAGCAGGCGTCCCAGGGGTCTTGTTGTCACCTTTCGGGGACCCTTGGTGTTGTACGTGGCTGGGTGGAGGAAGAGACCTTTATTGACGTCAGTGAGGACAAGGAACGGGACACGGCTAGCTTGGTATCCAACCTTGTGCAAATGGGGAGTTTGCGGTTGTGCAAATCGACTGTTTGCGGTGCGTTAAACGGGGAGTTTGGTCTGTCAGAATTTGGTCTGTCACTGTGAAGCGGGCGTAACCCTTACACTACCTGATCGATACAACATCATACCTGATGTTTTAAAGCACGTTATTCCACACAATTTAGGAATGTTAGGTGATTTATGCCCTTTATGGATTAAAAACAGACTCTGCGTCAATTAAGTAATTTTCCATGGGAGTTTTGCCATGGATCCCCCTCCGGCATGCCACAGTCCAGGTGTTAGTCCCCTTGAAACAACTTTTCCATCACTATTGTGGCCAGAAAGAGTCCCTGTAGGTTTTAAAATTCGCCTGCCTATTGAAGTCTATGGCGGTTCGCCCGTTCGCGAACATTTGTGAAAATCTGCGTTCGCCGTTCGCGAATGGAAAATTTTATGTTCGCGACATCTCTATCTTTGAATAGCATTCTGGTATCATGTCATTCATAGATGGCATGGTTGTAATTAAAGGGGTTGTCCGGGTTCAGAGCTGAACCCGGACATCCCTCCATTTTCACCCTGGCAGCCCCCCTGACAGGAGCATCGGAGCAGTTCATGCTCCGATGCTCTCCTTTGCCCTGCGCTAAGTTGCACAGGGCAAAGGCATTTTTAGGAGTTCCGGTGACGTCCCGGGGCTCTCCATGGGGCTGATGGGAACCCCGGTGACGTCACCGGCACTGATGGGCGGGATTTAGCTCTGCCCTAGCCAGTAAAATGGCTAGGGTAGAGCTAAAGCCCGCCCCTCAGAGCCGGTGACGTCACCGCACACACTTTCGGGCGGAAGTTACAGCCCGGCAGTGTGTTATTGAAAACAAAAGAGCCCGTGCCCTGCGCGATTTAGCGCAGGGCACGGGAGCGCATCGGAGCATGAGATGCTCCGATGCTAGGCTCAAAGGGGCTGCCGGGGTGAAAATAAGGGTATGTCCGGGTTCAGCTCTGAACCCGGACAACCCTTTTAAGTGGAATGAAAAACACATGTAACGGGTGCGTCACTATAAGCAACAGGTAACTAATGAATAATACAAGAGAAAAATAACATACAGTGAGGAACAGAAGTATTTGAACGCCCTGCGATTTTGCAAGTTTTCCTTATTAGACATCATGGAGGGGTCTGAAATTCACATTGTAGGTGCATTCCCACTCAGAGACAGAATAAAAAAAATCAGGAGTTCACATTGTATGATTTTTAAAGAATGTATTTGTCTTTTACTGCTGAACATAAGTATTTGAACACCTGAGAAACAACAAGAATTCTGGCTCTCAAAGACCTGTTACTGTGCCTTTAAAAAGTCCACCTCTACTCCACTCATTCATCTAACTTAGTAGCACCTGTCTGAGCTCTTTAAAGTCCCCTGTCCACCCCATAGTCAGTCAGACGCCAACTACTACCATGGGCAAGACCAAAGAGCTGTAAAAAGACACCAGAGACAAAATTGTGGACCTTCACAAGGCTGGAAAGGGCTTAGGGGCAATTACCAAGCAGCTTGGTGAAAATAGATCAACTGTTGGAGCAATTGCTAGAAAATGGAAGAGGCTAAAGGCAACTAACAGTCTCCCTCGGACTGGGGCTCCATGCAAGATCTCACCTGGTGGGGTATCACTGATGATAAGAAAGGTGAGGAATCAGCCCAGAACTACAAGAGATGAGCTGGTCAATGACATGAAGAGAGCTGGGACCACAGTTTCAAAAGTCACTGTCGGTAGAACACTACGCCGTCATGGTTTCAAATTATGCATTGCACGGAAGGTTCCTCTGCTCAAGTCATCACATGTCCATGTCTGTCTGAAGTTTGCCAATGATCATCTGAATGATTCAGAGGAGGCATGGGAGAAAGTCATGTGATCAGATGAGACCAAAGTAGAACTTTTTGGTCTAAACTTCACTCGTCGTGTTTGGAGGAAAAAGAAGGATGATTGCATCCATCCTACTGTGAAGCATGGGGGTGGTAACATTATGCTTTGGTGGTGCTTTTCTGCGAAGGGGACAGGACTAGGGTTGAGCAAATTCGAACTGTAAAGTTCGGGCTCGTACCGAACTTCAGGGTTTTTTGTACCCGAACCTGCACCCGAACATTTTCGTAAAAGTTCAAGTTCGGTGTTCGACTATTTAATGGCGTTTGTTGAAAGGCTGCAGGGCAGCCAATCAATAAGCGTTTAACTCGTGTGCCCTTAGAAGCCATCTGTAACGGTCACATACACACACAGGGTTAAGGATAGTGACCACTGCGCTCCACCCTCACCCCTGGCCCTGCCTACTTGCCTCACGAGTCTTGATGACAGGGGACAACTGGACGGCAGTCCCTAACTTAGGATACGTGCGGGAAGGACAGACAAGACAAATAACGGATAGTGAACGGACCGGGTCAAAACCAAGAGGACAACTCCGTACAGAGGGATAAGCAAAGAATGGTCAGGAGAAGCCAGGGTCATAAATACCAGGAGAGTTGAGAAGAACCAAAGGAGTACGCAAAGAATAGTCAGGTGGAAGCCGAGGTCAAAATACCAGGAGGGATGCGCAGTACAGGAGGAGCAGGCCTCGGCGCTCAAGGCAGACCTAGGAGCAGTGATCCTCCCAGCTAGCAAAGCCGCCCTGGGAACGAGGTCACACACAGATCCTCGCTCCCGAAGCTAAGCAGCAGGTCTGCGGCTGATGGGAGACCGAGTGCGCCTTCGGCACCCCGTTACACCATAAAAGCCATGCCTACTAATGGCATGGCTGTGATTGGCAAAGTGCAGCATGTGACCCAGTCTCTATATAAGCTGGAGTCACGTAGCGCCGCATGTCACTCTGCTCTTACTAGTTGTAGAGATAGCATGCTGCTGCTGTGAGGAAGAGATTAGGAAAGACTCTAATATCTGCACTTGGTGTGAAGTCTGCGATCTACAGCGTTTTTTGTTTGTGGGTGCAATGCAACATTTTTGTACCATGGCCTGAGCCCAGTGAGACTGAAAAAAAAGTTTTAATCCGTCTGTTAGTTAGGTGGGCGTCGGCGGCCATTTTGTGCAACAGCAGTGCACCAGCGACAATCATTTAATCCTGTTCTTGTAGTTCAGTGGCCGACATATACCCATTTTTAAAGTGTACCTGCACTGCATATGTGCCAGGGGAAGGGAAAATAATACCGTCTGTGAGTTCAGGGACCCAGGGGGTGACATATCCTGTCAAGTACCCCTGTGCTGCATTTCTGAGAGTGAAATATAATCAGTTAAATCCACCTGTTCCATTGTGGGGTGACATATTTACATTTTTTGTTGTAAATTACCTCTCAGGTCTGCACTGCATATGTGACAGACAGGCACATAAATTCAGCAAATCCATCTGTTCCATTGTAGGGGTGACATATCCACAATTTTTTATGTAAAAAAAACCCTGTGCTTAATTTGTGAGATTGAAATATAATCTCAGTTAAATCCATCTGTTTCATTTATGGTGAAAGAAACCCTTTTTTGGGGGGCAATAAAGTACCTTCGTGTCAAAGTACTGCATTTCTGACAGTCCAATAAACCCACCAAATACTGCAGTTACATTTTTTGTTGAATTTTTTTTATTTTTGTTGCTAGAAAGTACATTTGCGGCCTGCGCTGCATTCCTGTCAATCAAATAAAACCAGTAAATACTGCTGTTACATTTTTGGGCTTCAAATTCCTATTTTTGGGTGTAAAGTACCTCTGAGGCCTGCAGATGTGACAGGCAGGCACATAAATTCAGCAAATCCATCAGCTCCATTGTAGGTGTGACATATCCACCATTTTTTATGTAAAAAACCCCTGTGCTTCATTTGTGAGAGTGAAATATAATCTCAGTTAAATCCATCTGTTTCATTGAGGGTTAAAAAAAAACTTTTTTGGGGGGGGGGGCAATAAAGTACTTTTTGCCCTGTGCTACATTTATGAATGTCCAAATAAACCATCAAACACTGCAGTTACATTTTTTGTTGAAATATAATCTCAGTTAAATCCATCTGTTTCATTGTGTGTGAGAAAAAAACTTTTTGGGGCAAACAAGTACCTTTGCTGCCTGCACTTTGCAGACCGGGCAATAAGTAGAAAAAATTAATCTGTTCATTTGTCAAAAAAAACCTGCTCTGCCTTGTTCACAAGGAACTTAATTTAGTAAAAACGTTGGTTACTTTGGTGGGTGACCACAAAAAATGAGGAGAGCGTCAAACAAGGGATGTGGCCCTGGTCGTGGTGCTGCTGGTGTTGGTGGTGCTTCTGTTGGAGGTAGAGGATGTGGTCGATCTGTGCAAGCTACATGCCCAAGTGAAACACCTTCCTCAGGTGCGAGTAGGCGACAGAAACTTCAGCATTATTTGGTAGGCTCGAATGCTGCTCTACGAATGGTGAGGCCAGAACAAGTACAGGCGATAGTAGATTGGGTTTCTGACAGTGCCTCCAGTTCCTTTACATTTTCTCCCACCCAGTCCCCTGCTGAAAGCTCAGAGTTGCCACTTTCAGCCCATGGCCATCAGTCTTTCACCTCCCCCCCCCTTGCAAATCAGCCAAGCAGTCTGAGCCTGAAGTCATGCAGCAGTCTCTTATGCTTTTTGATAACTCTGCTGGCAGGGTTTCCGTGGGCCATCCACATAGCCCTGCCCCAGAAGTGGAAGAGATTGAGTGCAGCGATGCCCAACCACTTATGTTTCAGGATGAGGACATGGAAAGACCACCGCAGCACGTCTCGGATGATGATGAAACACAGGTGCCAACTGCTGCGGCTTTCTGCAGACCGACAAGGAGGGCAGGGGTAAAGAGTGGATAAAAGATGATGTGGAGGATGATGAGGTACTAGACCCCACATGGAATCAAGATCATGCAAGTGACATGTGCAGTTTGGAGGAAGAGGCGGTGGTCGCACAGAGGCACCAGCACAGCAAAAGAGGGAGCAGGGTGCAAAAGTGTCTGTTACATTCTTGGGTGACATTTTGCCGCGAATAAACCCCTGCTCTGCATAGGTGACAAGGACCTAAATTTCTAAAAATCATCTGTTCCATTGGTTACTGATCAGAAGATGCGCGACTACAAGAGCACGCTGGTAGACACGCTGCTGATGGCATTCCCACCTGACAGCGGGAGCAAATGCTGAGGAGGAGGAAGAGGTCGTCAACGCAGCTGGGGCACCGCCAGCACCTCAGAAGGCAGGGTTAGCATGGCTGAAATTTTGAAAAGTTTTGTCAGGACGCCACAACAACCAGCACCACCAGCTGATATGGAACGTCTTAGCAGGTGGCAGCATTTCAACATCATGGTGGAGCAGTATGTGTGCACACACCTACACGCACTGACTGATGGGTCTGCACCCTTCAACTTCTGGGTCTCCAAATTGGGCACATGGCCTGGGCTTGCCCTTTACACCTTGGAGGTGCTGGCCTGCCCTGCAGCCAGCGTATTGTCTGAACGTTTGTCCACGACTGGAGGGGGTTATCACAGACAAGCGCAGCCGCCTGTCCACACCCATCATGGACAAGCTCACGTTCATTAAAATGAAACAGGCATGGATTCCACAGGACCTGTCCGTACCTTGTGCAGAATAGACATGTACAGTCGTGGCCAAAAGTTTTGAGAATTACATAAATATAGAAAATTGGAAAAGTTGCTGCTTAAGTTTTTATAATAGCAATTTGCATATACTCCAGAATGTTATGAAGAGTGATCAGATGAATTGCATAGTCCTACTTTGCCATGAAAATTAACTTAATCCCAAAAAAAACTTTCCACTGCATTTCACTGCTGTCATTAAAGGACCTGCTGAGATCATTTCAGTAATCGTCTTGTTAACTCAGATGAGAATGTTTACAAGCACAAGGCTGGAGATCATTATGTCAGGCTGTTTGGGTTAAAATGGCAGACGACCTGTTAAGAGGAGGGTGATGCTTGAAATCATTGTTCTTCCATTGTTAACCATGGTGACCTGCAAAGAAACGCGT
Source organism: Bufo gargarizans (assembly GCF_014858855.1). NCBI lineage: Eukaryota > Metazoa > Chordata > Amphibia > Anura > Bufonidae > Bufo > Bufo gargarizans. The sequence continues at coordinate 533,058,995 of NC_058083.1, read as the reverse complement.
GCAGCCATCATTGCGTTGCATAAAAATGGCTTCACAGGCAAGGATATTGTGGCTACTAAGATTGCACCTCAATCAACAATTTATAGGATCATCAAGAACTTCAAGGAAAGAGGTTCAATTCTTGTTAAGAAGGCTTCAGGGCGTCCAAGAAAGTCCAGCAAGCGCCAGGATCGTCTCCTAAAGAGGATTCAGCTGCGGGATTGGAGTGCCACCAGTGCAGAGCTTGCTCAGGAATAGAAGCAGGCAGGTGTGAGCGCATCTGCACACACAGTGAGGCAAAGACTTTTGGAAGATGGCCTAGTGTCAAGAAGGGCAGCAAAGAAGCCACTTCTCTCCAAAAAAAACATCAGGGACAGATTGATCTTCTGCAGAAAATATGGTGAATGGACTGCTGAGGACTGGGGCAAAGTCATATTCTCCGATGAAGCCTCTTTCTGATTGTTTGGGGCATCAGGAAAAAGGCTTGTCCGGAGAAGAAAAGGTGAGCGCTACCATCAGTCCTGTGTCATGCCAACAGTAAAGCATCCTGAGACTATTCATGTGTGGGGTTGCTTCTCATCCAAGGGAGTGGGCTCACTCACAATTTTGCCCCAAAACACAGCCATGAATAAAGAATGGAACCAAAACACCCTCCAACAGCAACTTCTTCCAACAATCCAACAACAGTTTGGTGAAGAACAATGCATTTTCCAGCACGATGGAGCACCGTGCCATAAGGCAAAAGTGATAACTAAGTGGCTCGGGGACCAAAACGTTTACATTTTGGGTCCATGGCCTGGAAACTCCCCAGATCTTAATCCCATTGAGAACTTGTGGTCAATCCTCAAGAGGCGGGTGGACAAACAAAAACCCATTAATTCTGACAAACTCCAAGAAGTGATTATGAAGGAATGGGTTGCTATCAGTCAGGAATTGGCCCAGAAGTTAAGAGCATGCCCAGTCGAATTGCAGAGGTCCTGAAAAAGAAGGGCCAACACTGCAAATACTGACTCTTTGCATAAATGTCATGTAATTGTCGATAAAAGCCTTTGAAACGTATGAAGTGCGTGTAATTATATTTCACTACATCACAGAAACAACTGAAACAAAGATCTAAAAGCAGTTTAGCGGCAAACTTTGTGAAAACTAATATTTGTGTCATTCTCAAAACTTTTGGCCACGACTGTATACTGGCCTCACCCAGCCATTGTTATATTCCAGCGCACTCTCGCTTTGTTTTATTATTTATATTTCCCTATGTTTTGGGGTCTACCCAAATTTAAACAAAAAAATAAATAATAAAATAAAAAACTGTGTAGGCTACCTCCTCTTCCTCCACCACCGCTTCCACCTACACTGCCACTTCCACCGCCTCCTCAACCTCCTGCTTCATATGGACCTCCTCTTTCTAGATCAAGATTATTATTTTTTATTTTTACGTATTTTATGTTATTTGAAGTAATTTCCCTATCCACATTTGTTTGCAGAGCACTTGCCATGCTCTTAACCACATTTTGCTGCCTTTTGCAGCCCTCTAGCCCTTTCCCTGACTTTTTTAGAGCCATTTTAGTGCTCCAAACTTTGGGTCCCCATTGACTTCAATGGGGTTCGGGGTCAAGTTCAGGTCAAGTTCGGGTCCCGAACTCAAACTTTTTTGTAAAGTTCGGCCGAACTCATCGAACCCGAACTTCCAGGTGTCCGCTCAACTCTAGATAGGACGACTGCACTGTATTAAGGACAGGATGAATGGGGCCATTTATTGTGAGATTTTGAGCAACAACCTCCTTCCCTCAGTCAGAGCATTGAAGATGGGTCATGGCTGAGTCTTCCAACATGACAACGACCCGAAGCACACAGCCAGGATAACCAAGGAGTGGCTCCGTAAGAAGCATATCAAGGTTCTGGAGTGGCCTAGCCAGTCTCCAGACCTAAATCCAATAGAACATCTTTGGAAGGAGCTGAAACTCTGTGTTGCTCAGCGACAGCCCCTAAACCTGACAGATCTAGAGGAGATCTGTGTGGAGGAGTGGGCCAAAATTCCTGTTGCAGTGTCAAACCTGGTCAAGAACTACAGGAAACGTTTGACGTCTGTAATTGCAAACAAAGGCTTCTGTACCAAATATTAACACTGATTTTCTCAGGTGTTCAAATACTTATGTTCAGCAGTGCAAGACAAATACATTCTTTAAAAATCATACAATGTGATTTCCTGAATTGTTTTTCAATTCTGTCTCTCAGAGTCAGAATGCACCTAGAATGTGAATTTTAGACCCCTCCATGGTTCCTGCTCTCTCACACACCGCTCCCCATGGTTCCCCATCTCGCACAAAGACCCCTTCCTATGTTTCTCCCTTTTTCACACAGACCGCACCCCTTGGTTCCCTTTCTCTAACACAAACCGTTCCTTATGGTTCCCACTCTCTCACACAGACATCTCCCAATGGTTCTTTTTCTCTCAAACAGAGCATTCCCCATGGTTCCCCATCTCTCACAAAGACCCCTTCCCATGGTTCCCCATTTTTGACACAGACCTCTCCGCGTGGTTTTCCCACTCTCACACAGACCGCTCCCCATGGTTTCCCCTCTTTCACTAGGGTGACCACTGCCTTCAACCCAGAAAGCTAGACCTCACCGGCCACGCCCCAAACCGATAAACTATGCCCACCTCCATAAAGCCATGCCCCCCATCGCTGGCTGGAAAAAAAAATGGGTGAAGAACTTTCTGAATGGAAGGTGAGCTGGGAGCAGCCAGTAGCCTCTCTCCCACTCAGTCAGCCATGTCTGTGGCTCTAGTGACTGACTGGGTGTGAAAGAAGCCTTAGTCAGTTGCTGCAGCTCACGCTCAGACAAAGCAGTGCTGCTGTCTGAGCGTGAGCTACTGCAAGGGTGGACATCCCTGTGTCTGTCCAGGCCCTGTGCCGGACGGAGGTCAAGGGAGCCACATAACCAGTTTGTCCAGCCTAAAACTGGACATCTCGCCACCCTATCTCTCACACAGACCTTTCCACATGGTTCCCACTCTCCCACACAGACCTTTCCACATGGTTCATCCTTACTCTTCATGGATCTCTGTCTCTGACAAAGCCCGCTCCCCATGGTTTACCCTCTATCACACAGACTGCTCCCCAATGGTTCCCTTTCTCTCACACAGACCACTCCCCATGTTTCCCCGCTCTCACACAGACCGTTCTCCTCTCTCACAAAGACTGCTCCCCTTGTTTCCTCCTTTCTCACAGAGACAGCTCTTAATAGTTCCCCCTCTCTCACACAGACATCTCCCAATGGTTCACTTTCTTTCACACAGAGCGCTCCCATGATTCCTTCTCTGTCACACAGATTGATCACCATGGATTCCCTCACCACTGGTTCCACCACTGAGGAAGGGGCCCTTTTACCCCGAAATGCATATGGTAATGACAGTGAGGGACTACTAAGAAAGAAGCATCTATCTATCCTTCCTATTTGGACCATCTGCGTTAAAGAAATTTGAAAACCCTGCCTGGAATTGCAAGTTATCTGACTGCCCAGCAAACCACGTGGGACGCCACACAGGTCCTGGCAGGTCAGAGCGGTGAAACCAAGCTGCACCGCTACTACGAATATCCAGGAGTGTGGGTAACTTTATACATAGACTCGATCCACACCTTTCCATTAATGGAACAGTGAGTGAGCCACCATTTCTTGTATTTGTAATAATCTAAATGTAGGATGTATTCCAACAGACACCTCCCGATACGGGCTGTGTCTGTGGGGATACAGCAAATTGGATCCGTTTGGTTGTTGCAGATGATATCCTCAATAAACATAAAAGTGAAAAGGGATAATAAAAATATAAAATAAAGAATAATAGATAAAAAATACAGGATACAAAAGTCAACCATAATAGGTTGTCAATCCTGCAAACCCCTGGGGTCATAGAATATTAAAGCAACTATAGGCTGGGTTATTGAATTATGTACCAATGGTCCTCCTTTATGTGGGGGTTATATCAAGCCACTTTTCTGTATGGTACAGAAGACAGGATGGAATATATCAGGTTGTGGGATACCAGGACAATGTGGAGTTAATTGATCAGTCAGATCTCTTATGGCCCAATATGTCCTGATCTGTACCTGTTTCAGTAGTATTATCAATTTCACATAGTCCGTTGGTTAGTACTCTGAAGTATAATGTACAGTTGTATAGGCATTCCTCCTTGTCCAACAAGGTTGCAGTTTATAGGAATTATTACGACAATAGTTGATTGGTTCGGTTTTACCCTGTCCTCTGCATTTCTTTCAGCAAATATTGTCCGGCTTGCTAGAACTCCAGTGGCTGCAAGAGCCAAGGGCTTGTCTCGCGGTCTGCGATTCTCTTCCGAGTGGCGGGTCACGTGGCACCCACTTGACAGGTTTGTATGCCGGGATTTAGATATTTCAGCAAGCTGTTGCCGGCTTGTAGATCCTTGGTCACAGTGTTTACATTAAATATCAACGTTTCTTAGGATAACGCAATTGGGATTACGCGTTTCGACGCTGCCTGCTTCTTCATCAGTGGCTATCAACGTTATCCCACATATATCCGTCTTTTTACATCCCCAATGGTGGTGTGGCCAGATTCCCAATTGGAATTGAATGAAAAGGTGGACCGGATTCCCATATTCTCATCAATCCCTTATTGTATACATAATGAACATAGCTTGGAATTTTCAAAAAGGATAAATATAAAATATAGAGAATGAAGGATGCATCAATAGTATATATAGAAAATCAGCATATAATTACATTTATAGTACATTCTCGATGCATTAATATTTTTACATAGCTAGTCAATATCATCAATGGGGGAAGAATATGATAATTTTGAGACAGGATCAGTTCTACTATATTGATAATAACGCCATTACCTAGGCTTAAAGATAATTATTTGCTCCAGTATGGTTCATCTGGTCAAAGAAAGTGTAATAAGTTACCTAGACTAAATACGCAGTTGCGTTTTTCATGCGTTATTAGTGCGTTTTTAGGATTTTTTCATTTGTATCTATCTAGGTTACTAATTTGTAGTAGTCCGGGCAATATAGTATCAGTTATGAAGAATAATAAATATGTCCGACATTGTTATATATTTGTTATATTCGAATCACACATTGCCTAGTGTTTGCAACATAAGGAGGGGTGGACGTCCATATCTGATATGTATATATATAAGATATGCCTAGTCAAGATATACCTAAAGGGTCATCCTGAGAAAGCTGATAGGATGTATGCCATAATAGATGAACAGAGCAACAGGTCCCTGGTTAAGCCTAAATTCTTTGAGATCTTTGGCATAGAGGGTCACGCCACACTGTATACTCTCAGAACCTGTTCTGGTCATTGTGAAGAGGTGGATAGTGCGGTCCACACCCCTATTCCACCAGGTGTACAATCAGTCTGGGGATAACAACACAGTAGCAGACTGTCAAAAAAGAGTGAGATCCTGGAAAGGTGTTGTTGCACAGCCTGGGGGCTGGAGGACTTGAGGGGCACAGAGCGATGCCTGGGAATGGGTTGCAGGGTCCTAGTCGGGCATACTAGAGAGCCCAGCTTCTCCAAGGGACTTTTTATTTGCACAGCCTAGGGGCTGGAGGACTACAAGGTGGGAGAAAGCCGCACCAGAGACAGTGTGTGAACTGCCCTCTGTATAGGCGAGTCAGGGATTTATGTTATATGTTTAGGTAGAGCCCAGACGGGCAGGTTTTCATTTTGTACCATGTTTGTTGGTGCTGGTGTCAAAACTAAATGCACTGTTTGGACAATCAACACGGTTGTCAGCGAGACTTATGTGACTGAGAGCCTGGAGATAGAGCTAAATCCTTACATCGTGGGGAGACCTTCGGCAGAAGGATCAATGGGTTCATGGTCTCTTATATTAATGAGGGAGAAGGCATACCCCTACCAATGTTAGTTGAGTGTGACCAGATACCAGATGAAAGGGAGGAGATTCCCACTTCAGAAGCTGCATATCACCATCCTCACTTAAGACACCTTGTTAATGAGATTCCTGCAATGGACATAAGTGCTGAAATCTTAGTCCTGCTAGGAAGGGACATTCTCAGAGTACATAAAGTACGCGATCAGTGCGATGGACCTAATGGTGCCCCCTATGCACAAAGACTTGGACTAGGCTGGGTAATATTGGGCGATGTATGCTTGGCCAGGATGCGTGCATCATCTGAGATCCACTCCTTTAAAACGTACGTGTTGGGAAATGGACGTGCATCCCACTTCAAATAGTGCCCTCACCATTATGAAGTAAAGGAGAAGCCTCTTGACATCATTCAAGTACCTGATGTTACTCCTGTCCTTTGTGATGACAACCTAGGTACCACAGTGTTTTGTACTACAAGTGATGGAAACAAAATAGCCTTGTCAGTTGAAGACCGAGAGTTCATCAAAATAATGGACAAAGAATTCTTCCAGGATGAGTCTAACAGCTGAGTTGCACCATTACCTCTTCGTGCTACAAGAGCCAAACTCCCAACCAATCGTGAACAGGCTTTATCCAGATTCAACTCACTTAAACAAACACTAAAGAACAGGCCTGAAACGAATGACCATTTCATTGCTTTTATGAAAAGGATCTTTGACAATGATCACGCCGAACCAGTGCCACTACTTCAAAGACACGATGAGTGCTGGTATCTGTCTTTCTTCGGAGTGTATCATCCACGTAAGCCAAAGCAAATCAGGGTAGTATTTGACTCCAGTGCCAAGCATCAAGGCGGATCCCTAAACGATGTTCTTCTCACTGGCCCGAATTTAACCAACACCCAGCTAAACACAACAGACTGGGGAATCTCCTTTACCCCAAGTTTCAATAAAACAACAATTGACTTCCTTGACATTACAATCACCAATACAAACAACCAACTGACAACCAAAACTTACTTCAAAACAGTAGACACAAACAGCTATATACACTTCACAAGCTTTCACCATAAAAAATGGCTCAAAAACATTCCCTACAGCCAATACAAACGAATCAGACGGAACTGCACAAAAGAGGAAGACTTTACCCTGCAAGCAAAAATAATACAAAAAAGATTTAAGGAAAAAGGATACCCTAAAAAACTAATAAAGGATGCATACGAGAAAACCGCACAAATATCACAAAAAACATGCCTAGAAAAAAGCACTAAAAATGAACAAAAATCAGGGATGCATCTAAGCCTAATCACCCAATATAATACATCAAACAAAACCATCCGTTCAATATTAGCCAAGCACTGGCATATCTTACAACAAGATCCCTATCTAGACAAATATCTTCCATTACAACCAAGAATTATCCATAGAAGAGCCCCCACTATGAAAAATATGTTAGCCCCCAGTAAACCAAGACAACATGAAAAAACTGCGGAAATAGATGAGCAAGACCTGAAAGGCAGTTTTAAATGCGAAATAAAAACCTGCCTATGCTGTAAAGACATTGCACATAACCGCACTCATTTCTCTTCAAACAAAAATGGATCCACTTTTATGATCAAACACCATATGACATGCCAAACCTGCTACGTAATATACTTGATCGAATGTAAATGTGGCCTCCAATACGTGGGACGCACAACCCAGGCTCTACACAACCGTCTAAACCAACACAGATACAATATACGCAGACAATACCTCAAACACAGCCTTTCCAGACACTGTGCATCAACAACTGAAAAAGAAAAACACCCCTTAACCATCACCCCAATCGATTTTATACCTGAGAATCCCTTCAATAGATTCAATACTCTACAAAAGAGAGAAGTATACTGGATATACCAGCTAGACACACTTGCACCACACGGCCTCAATGCAATTTCAGAAACAATACTGTAAACATATACCCTTCAATCCATCTCCCAATAGAATATATTTTGCGGTTTAAACATACTAGAATCCCTTCTAAATCTCCCCTTTCCCATCATCTTCCCCCCCCCCCCCATCCCATGTTCATAACACAACCAATAAGGTATCCAACCCCAGCTCCAAGCTATAAATATAGAAACATATTTGAGAAAATGTTGCAATAAGTCAACACAAAAATATAACACTTTGTCCTCCATGAGAGAGCACTTTTTTGCTACAAAACAAATGACAAAGACAGTGATACTACCTGTGGACGATATGACCATCTTCAATCCAGAACCCTAAAAGAAACAATATAATCCACATAAAACAGTAACAGAAAAATAATCAAATATTAATACCATTAAACACAAACATAAAATCTTAATGATAGTATCCTGACCACACACAATATGATAAGACAGAACCCGGGGACATACACAAAATATTCTATCAAAATAAAAATAAAAATAAAAATACAATCCCCAACTAGGAAGAATCACTGCACCCCTCTCTTCTTCCTTTTTACCTGGTTAGAAACTGGCAGAAAACAGCTCCAATGAATACACCCTCCCACCACAAGAGACTAAGAAAAACGACCCTGCCGCCTATACATGAACAAAAATACGGCCTTCTGTGATGTGCCCCCTCCACCGCTCCCCAACAGAACATCACCCCTATCATTAGGGACATATAGCTGCCTGCACATGAAGGTAAACACGGCCACCTACGATGCGCTAAGAACATCCAGCCGTCTGTATATAGACGAAAACATGGCCATCTGCGATGCGCTCCCTGTAACACTTCCCAGCCTAATATACCCCCCCTCACCCATAGGAACTCCGAGAGCCATCAGCAAAATACAGCCCTGACATCCGCGGGCTCCTTAAGCGCTGCCAAAGCACAGATATCCCCCCTACTTTACAGTGCCGGCAGCAGCTCAAAAGTTTAAACCAAACAACAGATCAGGATGCGGTAGCATGCCACACACCATTACAACATTGATGGGCCGACCAGCACATACTAGGAGTTATACATACCATACAATCAATAACTGCAGTAAAAGAATAGCGACCGTTCTCATCCTTAGTGACAGTTAGATAACAAAGGGCGTTCCTTCAAATGACGCCACAAATGACGTCACGCACATCAGCTCCCCGCCCAACAAACCACTGGCCTGCGCGCCAAAATCCTGCTTTTAAAAGTCGATGTTCTACTATGACACAGCATATGCTTTTATTGTCCTGACGAAGAGGGCTGTGAGCCCTTGAAACGCGTTGACAGAAAGAATAAATAAATCTTTTTATTTTATTTTTATTATCTATTATTTTTTTTTTAAAATATTCTACAAGATCTTGCCTCCTGTTTCAGCGCCGCAGAAAAAGGGTTCAACAAACCACCATTTTTATCTCTCTACTTATTTCTCGTGCCACCTCTGGGGCAGAGAAAAAGGAACCTTTGGCAGCAGTACAGGACCCCGCTTGCTGGACGGGAAAATACCAGCAAAAGCTTTTTACAGTTGTTGTGGCTCCACACAACGACATACGGTAAGCGCTTCTTGTATAGAGTGCAATAAGACCATATATACAGCCACACACACGAGGCGCGGCCTCCTGTCTCTCTTTCTCTCCCCCCTTTTTTTCTTTGTAGGTGTACTTATGAGATTTAGAAGAGAACCAGGTGCCATGACTGCTGATATTGAGCAAATGTTTCATTGATTCATTGTACTCCAAGACCATAGGAACTTCCTAAGGTTTCTGTGGCACCGTAACAACAACATGGACAATGAGATTATTGAATACTGCATGAAGGTACATGTTTTCAGAAATAGTCCCTCACCCGCTGTTGCAATATATGGTTTACGAAGGACTGCCCTTGATGGAGAAAAGGAGTATGGCGCGGATGCTCGACACTTCGTTGAGAGAGACTTTTATGTTGACGATGGACTTAAGTCGTTACCTACAGACAAAGAAGCCATAGACCTGCTCCAAAGGACACAAGGTATGCTTTCTGAGGTTAACCTCAGACTACACAAGATTGCTTCAAATAGTGTTGCTGTTATGAAAGCCTTTCAACCTGGCGATCAAGCCACAGACTTAAATCTGGAGCTGGACATGCCACCTATACAGAGAAGTCTGGGCCTATGGTGGGACTTATTAAAAGAAACCTTCGGCTTTCAAGTCAGCTCTGCAGACAAGCCATTTACCAAACGTTCTATCAGTGGTGAACAGCCTATACGATCCAGTGGGATTTGTGGCTCCCATCACCATACAAGGTAAAGCCTTACTTAGACAGCTCTCAAAGTCTATTAAAGATTGGGATGCTCCACTGCCATCAGACAAGCTTTCAAAGTGGGAGTCCTGGAAGCAATCGCTACATGCCTTAGATGGAATCTGTATACCACGCTGCTACACCTCAGCTTCCCTTGCTACAAGTCAGAGAAAAGAGCTTCACATCTTCTCAGACGTATATACTGAGGTAGGCAACAGCCGCTATGGCCTCAGTATATGCGTCTGAGAAGATGTGAAGCTCTTGTGAGAGACTCCTCTAATCAAACCCACATAGGGTTTCTGTTTGGGAAGGCTAAGTTAGCAACTAAGCCTGAGCACACAATTCCTAAGCTTGAAGTTTGTGGGACTGTGCTAGCTGTAGAAATTGCAGATTTCATACTGCGTGAGCTAGACATTCAGATAGAGGACACCAAATTCTACACAGACAGCAAAGTTGTTCTGGGCTACATATACAACCAGACTAAACCATTCTATGTGTATGTCAGCAACCGTGTAGAAAGAATCAGGAAACCTGAACAATGGCATTATGTCCCATCTGAAATTAATCCTGCTGATCATGCCACCAGGCCAGTGGCTGCAAGTGTCTTTGCAAATTCTTCCTGTTTAACAGGTCCTGAATTCCTGCTGGATCATCCAGAAGAAACTACAGCTGATGTCTTAAGTATTCTAGAACCTGACAAAGATCCAGAGATTCGTCCTGAAGTTAAAACCCTTGTCACCAGAACTGAACAAAGACTCGTCTTGGGCTGTCAACGCTTTGAAAGTCGATAAGGCTTGTACGCACCGTCTCAAGGTTAGTCCATATTGCACACTGCTTTCCCACCGATGTTTAATGTCAAGGTTGGCACATGTGCCAATAGCTTCTTTCTGCAAAGGGCATTGCTGAAGGTGAAATGATCATAATAAGCAGTGTACAACAGGATGTCTTTGGCTCAGAAAATAAATGTATCTGTGACAAGAGGGATATTTCCAAAAAAACAGTCCAATTGCTAACCTGAACCCATTCATTGACAACGATGGCATGTTAACGGTTGGTGGACGTTTTAAACAAGGCTGAGTTGGGAGAGCAAGAACAGAATCCTCTCATTATACCTGCTCATCATCACATCATCACTCTGCTCATACGGCACTCCCATGAAGGGCTTAAGCACCAAGGTAGACACTTCACAGAGGGTGCCATAAGAGCTGCAGGCCTTTGGATTATAGGAGCAAAAATACAGATTACAGCTACACTGCACAGCTGTGTTCAGTGCTGTAAACTAAGAGGTAAACATCAGCAACAGCAAATGTCAGATTTGCCAGCTGACAGGTTAAGTACTGACCCACCTTTCACTCATGTTGGTTTGGATGCCTTTGGACCATGGATGGTAACAGCCCTCAGAACTCAAGGTGGCCAAGCAAATAGCAAACGATGGGCAGTGCTGTTCACTTACATGAGTGTGCGTGCAGTGTACATTGAAGTAATAGAATCTATGGATGCCTCAAGATTCATCAATGCTCTAAAACGATTTCTTGCCATCAGAGGACCAGTCAAGACACTAAGGTCTAAGAGTCGAGAGTTACAGCTCAACTATAGGCCAACCCAAAACCTTTTAGCTGAAAAGGCTGTACATGGATTTTCAATCCTCCTCAGTCTTCCCACATGGGGGGCTCATGGGAGAGAATGATAGGCATCACACGTAAAATACTGGACTCTATGCTTATGGACTTGAACTCCACAAGACTTACCCACGAGATTCTAACCACCTTCCTGGCAGAAGCATCTGCTATAATAAATTCAAGACCACTTGTTCCAGTGACTACAGATCCAGAGACCCCAACTATCCTTACCCCAGCTACCCTGCTTACTCAGAAGCTTGGGTCTGTTACTGTTCCACCTGGAAACTTTAAAGCAGGAAATCTGTGCTATGACCAGTGGAAGTAAGTACAACACCTCGCCAACCGCTTCTGGAATAGTTGGAAGATGGAGTATCTTTCTACTCTGCAAGGATGCAGGAAATGGCAACGCCTGAACCCTAACATACAAGTTGGAGATCTCATTCTGCTCAAGGACCAGCTAGCCGAAAGAATCGAGTGGCCTATGGGACTCATTGTAAAGAGTGTTCCTAGTGATGACGGTAAGGTATGCAAGGTGGAGGTGAAAGTTGCAAGACAAGGGACTGTAAAGACTTTCATCAGACCTATCACGGAACTTATTCTGCTCTTGCCCTTTCGAAAATGAGCTTGCTTGCATATGCTGCTGGTTCCTACCTGTGACTTCAAGAAGAAAGTGTTTTGAACTTTAATTGATATAACTTGAAGCCTTACATTATAGTTGTTGCATTATATGCATGTTCTCTTTTATGTTTTTCAGGTCTTCAGACATCAAAGCAAATTGCACTGTTATTTATTTTCATTTGTATAACTACCATTATGGTATAAATAGTGACATTTACAATTGCAGATGGGGAGTATGCTGTTACACAGTTATTATTTACATTAATGTAGATTGAAATTTATATAGTTTATTATTTTTTTTATTTTTTTCATAAATCTTTTATTTTTAAACATACAAAAACCATTTGTACAATCTTTTAATTTAATAACATTTAATAATACGTACATATTCCACCCACCCCCCCTTATTAATTGGCCGCTTCTCTCTCAAGAAAAAGAGAGGAAGGAAAAATTTAAATAAATTACCCCTCGCCTCTGAGTGTATGTGTGTCTGTCACTGAGTGTATGTGTGTCTGTCACTGAGTGTATGTGTGTCTGTCACTGAGTGTATGTGTGTCTGTCACTGAGTGTATGTGTGTCTGTTACTGAGTGTATGTGTACGTCATTTAGTAAGTGTATTAGTACGTGTCTGTCTGTCAGTGTGTGTGTGTGTCTGTCAGTAAGTGAGTGACATGAGGGGGCTGCAAAATGGATCTTTGCCTAGGGCGGCAAAAATCCTTACACTGGCCCTGCCTGCTGCCATTCCCAATACTGTGCCCGTGGTGCTCCTCAATGCCCCAGGTACTATACTGTTGAAAAAATAGTGACCCCACTAGAAATAAGTTCCCTATAGTGTCTACAGCAATTATAAATGCCACCTAGAGTGCCCCCAGTAATAATAATAAAACCCTAGATTAATCCCCCCCCACACTCCCCTCACATAGTAATTTACCCCCCACACACACTGTCCACACATAGTAATTTTGCCAAACACTGCCTGCACAGTAGTAACTTCCCCCCTCACTGCCCTTATGTAGTAATTTTCACCCACACTGCCCCCATTTAGTAATTTCCCCACACATAGTAATTACTCCCCCACTTCCCCCACAGTAGAAATATGCTCCACAGTAGTAATTTACCCCCATACTGTCCTCTAGTGCCCACCTTAATGGCTAGTAATGTCCCCGAGTGCCTCCCTTAAGGCCAGTAATGTCCCCCACTGCCCCTCTTACTGCCAGTAATGTTCCCCAGTGCCTCCTTACGGCCAGTAATGTCCCCCCAGTGACCACGTTACGGCCAGTCATGTCCCCCTAGTGCCCCCCTTATGGCCAGTAATGTCCTCCCAGTGGCCTTCTTATGGCCAGTAATGTCCCCCAGAACAGTCCTATCCTATTTTTTTGGGGGGACAAGGTGACAAAAAATGGCGAATTGCGCGGTTTTGATTTTTTTTTTCTGTTACAGCTGTCAAGGCATAGGAGATATTTTTTTAAATTTTAATAGCTCACACTTTTTCGGACGTGGCAATATGTAATATCTTTATTTCTTATTGTTTATAAATGTTATATGTAAAATTGGGAAACTTTTAGTATTTTGGTGTTTTTTTAATTTTTATTTACTATTAGCCCCCTTAGGGGTTAAATCCCTTGTCCTATTCACCCTAATAGAGATCTATTAGGGTGAACAGGAACTTACACTGTCCCTTCTGCCCTGTGCATAATGGCAGCAGGGAGCTTACCATGGCAGCCAGGGCTTCAGCAGTGTCCTTGCTGCCATGGTAACCGATTGGAGCTCTAGCAGTGTAATCTGCCACTGCAACCAATGGGGACCATGTGGCCACTGCAACACCAATGATACTAATACTGGGGGGGGGGGGGCGCACTGTGCAACCATTGAATGTGATTAACTCATTAATTCAAGCGTAGGCAGCGGGTGCCGGCGGCTGTATCACAGACCCAGCACCAGGCCTCAATAAGAGGGCATGCGATCCGCCGAACTGCGGCAATTAACCCCTCAGATGTGGCACCTGAGGGGTTAATTGCCACGGATTGCATGCCCTGTTATTGAGGCCGGGTGCCGAGTCTGTGATACAGCCGCCGGCACCCGCTGCCTACGCTTGAATTAATGAGTTAATTACATTCATTGCGTAGTGGCCACAGCTCCTCCGCTCCTCTTCACTGCAATCTAACCATTGGTGGCAGCGGCAGTCGCGTCACAATGGGGAGGGAGGGACGGACTCCCTCCTTATCCACTATGCTAGCGAAGAGAACATGGCACGCGCTGAAAGCGGCGCATGCCAAGTTCTCTAATAGCTCGCAGCGGCAGCTCTGTCGCAAATGGCGACAAGGCTAAAAAGTCTTGTCGCCATCTGCAAATTTTAAGGCGCATCTGGAGCGCTGGTTAGAGGGCTGCAAAAAGGAAGAAGAATGGGGGTAAGAGCAGGACAATTGCCCTGCAAACAACTGTGGATAGGGAAATGACTTAAAATAACAAAGAATAGAAAATATATTTATAAATTTGGGAAGACCCCAAAACATTGGGAAATAGAAAAGAGAATGCAAGAAAGTGCGCTGGAGAATAGCAATGGCTTGGTTTGGCCGGTATACTTGTCTATTCAGCACAAGGTACGGACAAGTCCTGTGGGATCCATGCCTGGTCCATTTTAATGAACTTGAGTTTTTCGTGCTAAACACACGTTCGGAGAATACACTTGCTGCATGGCAGGCCAGCACCTCCAAGGCATAAAGGGCAAGCTCAGGCCATGTGCCCAATTTGGAGACCCAGAAGTTGAATGGGGCAGACCCATCAGTCAGTACGTGTAGGAGTGTGCATGAGTACTGTTCCACCATGTTGCTGAAATGCTGCCTCCTGCTAAGACATTCCGTATCAGCTGATGGTGCTGGTGCTGGCATGCTAACAAAGCTTTTCCACAGTTCGGCCATGCTAACCCTGCCTTTTGAGGTGCTGGCGGTGCCCCAGCTGCGTTGGCGACTTCTTCCTCCTCCTCTGCCTTCGCCTTGTGCTTCCACTGAGCCCCTGCTGTCAGGTGGGAATCATCGGCACTGACAATGTTGATGGAGTACTTGAAACAGCGCAACACAGCACACACGTCCCACATGGAGGCCCACTCGTTGGTGGTGAAGTGGAGCTGTTCCTTACTTGTGAATGCTGCAGCTGAAACCTCGGATCCCTACTAACCCTCCGCAGATCCCTGAGCTAGGAGCAGAGTAGATGACCTGTTCCTCCTGGACACGGAGAAACAGGAGTCTTAACTGGGCAAACTGCAAGGAAGGGGAAACATATACAGACATATGGATATGGCAGGTGAACAACTCTAGTTCCAAACCTACCTGCCACAGCCTTGCTGACTGGATCCCGTGCTCACACGCTGATGTCCACACCAAACATAAATGGACACAGCACACACATAAACACACAGGAACCCAGATCCATAGCTGCATTAAACATAGAAAGGAAACCAACATAAAGCATAACATCACCACATGTTTTTATGACCGCAAGGGTGGCCCTCACAGGCAAATGGTATAAGGATACCAGGAGGATGACTCCAGCAACATGCCTGGAGTACCCCTTAAGCTTCTGCCATCTAGCAGGAAGCTAAATAGCCTAAGCGGCCACACACACACACACACACAGTGGAAAGGGAATTAACCCTTCCAATGCCAGACAGGGTAGTGCTGCCACTTAAAGGGGAAGTGCACACATACAGAAACCCTGTGTGATACAAACAGGGAAAGTGCACACCATACAAACAAAAGGCACATCTACAAAAAGAGGTTGCCAGGTGCAACTGCAGGCACTTCACAGCAAGCTGCCTCGCAACAGCACAGGCTGCTATACTGATAATAACAACATGTTGCCAGCGGCAACCACAAGTGAGGCAACATACTAGCGGGCCTCACCTGTGGTTGAACAACCAAACCAGACCGCAGGCAACAGCCTGCGGTTCAGGAGTCACGACCATGACCATGTCGGACCCATTCAATTCTATGGGCGGACACAAATAAATTAATGGAGGGCGGTTGCGCATGCGCAGTGTGCTCTCCTTCACTTTCGGGGCTCCAAATCTATGCCAGTCACAACTGCCACCCTACAAAACAGAAGCTACAACCTTCGCTTCGACTTAAAGGGACACCCTTCGCGTCAGAACGGTATTATACAGACTTCTGTAAGCCAGAAACCCCTAAAAAAGTATGGCGATACACCACACATGCAGCATAACAACAACACACCAGGTAATATTAGCGCTAACCAGGCCGCCATGGACTTCACTAAGTGCTTTGCTAAATGGGAGCTGGTTACCAAAATACTTATAAAGTTTACTGATCGCCCCGAGAACTACAGGGCATGGCGAGCCTCCTTTCAGAAAGCAATAAGAGACTTAGATCTTTCCTATAGTGAAGAGTTTGATCTCTTGGTAAAGTGGCTTGGAAGAGAGTCTGCTGAACACGCCAAAAGAGTCAGAGACATTAGCATAAATTATCCTGGCAAAGGCCTAAAGATAGTGTGGGAAAGACTTGATGAGTGTTATGGGTCAATAGAAGCTATAGAAAATGCTTTATATAAGAGAATTGATAATTTTCCCAGAATAGTGGTTAGGGGTTACCAGAAGTTCAGGGAAATCAGCGACTTGTTGATAGAGGTACAGGTTACTCAGGCAGAAGGGTTAGCATTCCTGTACACCGCCAGAGGTGTCAATCCGATTTTCCAAAAACTCTCTTATAACCTACAGGTGAAGTGGATCACACATGGTTCTCATTATAAACAGTTTCAAAATGTACCATTTTCCCCCTTCAGGGTGTTTGTAGACTTTGTCGCTGAACAGGCAAGGATCAGAAATGATCCCAGTTTTGACTTTACATTGTCATGTTCCACTACCCCTGGTGTCAAACCCCATAAAACACCAATGGCAGTCCACAAAACTAACATTGCCTCCACAGGTTCTCCTTACAAGCCGTTTAAGTCTTCTCAAGAAGAGAACAAACTCAAAGATCTTAATAAAGAATGCCCCCTGCACAATAAACCACATTCTCTACTAAAATGCAGAGCCTTCAGGGAGAAGTCTTTAGAAGACCGCAAAGATTTCCTGAAAGAAAACAACATCTGCTTCAGGTGCTGCACTACAACATCTCACTTCGCCAGGAACTGTAAGGTCAGTGTGACATGCACAGAATGCAGTAGCACAGAACACAACACGACTTTACATCCTGGACCACCCTCTCAAGCAGAGGAGCATGACAGGAAGAAGATAGACACAGACAGAGACACTGCAGTAGTCACTTCTCACTGTACAGAGATCTGTAAAGGACTCGCAGGAGGAAAGTCCTGCTAAAAAGTCTGCCTTGTCAGAGTTTATCCGGTTGGTCACCGAGATAAGGCGATCAAGGTATATGCAATCTTAGATGATTAAAGCAACAGGTCTTTAGCTAAATCCACCTTCTTCGACACCTTAAACATAGTAAGGCCCGGTTCTCCCTACTCCTTAGAGACATGTGCAGGTACCGTTGAGACGGCAGGGAGGTAGGCAACTGGGTACAAGGTAGAGTCCATAGATGGTGAGACCTGCTTGTCACTGCCAACGATACTGGAGTGCAACCACATTCCTGACAACCCGTCTGAGATACCTACACCAGAGGTAGCAGCATACCACTCCCACCTGAGGCGTATAGCTCACCTAAAACCGGAACTGGACCTAGAAGCCCCGATAGTCTTACTCTTTGGAAGAGACATACTACGAGTTCATAAGGTTAGAGGACTGATTAACGGTCCCCAAAACGCTCCATACGCCCAGAGACTTGACCTAGAATGGGTCATCATAGGAGACGTCTGTCTAGGAGGAGCACAACAGTCAACAGTATGCTCACCAGCACACTTGAAGATTGACATCCTTCCCTATTCCAGCCATGTCAGAGCTCCTGTGCCTTGTCCTTTCATGGATCCCTCCTTTTATTTTTCAAGGACACTATTACAAACAGGTCAATGGGACCGCGATGGGGACGTCATGTGCCCCCACTTATGCAAATTTATTTTTAGGGTGGTGGAAAAATGATATAGTTTTCACGGAGGGGATGTCGTCATATACCTGTCACATTTTATTTTGGGGCAGGTATATAGACGACATCCTCGTCCTATGGGATGGTGGAGAAGCACTATTTAGGGAATTTACACAGATTCTCAATGAGAACAATATAGGGATGAAATATACCTATGAAATACAGGAGCGAGAGATAATTTTCCTGGACTTGAAAATCAGAATTACAGGAAGTGGACGTCTTAGTACGGAAGTACATAGAAAACCAACCTCTACAAACAGTTACCTACACTGGATGAGTTGGCATCCAGAGCTACTCAAGAGGGGAATACCTACGGGCCAATATTTGAGGGCTCGTAGAAATTGCTCTGAGGAGGCAACCTTTGAAAGGGAGAGCGAACAACTGCTCCAAAGGTTCAAAAAGAGGGGATATCCCTCAGCCCCCCTAAAAAAGGCATACAACAGAGCAAAGAGTATAAATAGAGAAGAATTATTAAAAACATCTCCCGTAAAAAATAATGAAATTATCCGGTGTATAGGAACCTTCGATGGTTATAATAAAGAAATGTATTGAATATTGGAAAAATATTGGTATATAATACAATCAGACAGAGATCTAAAAACAGTACTTACCATTAATCCAAGCGTAACCTATAGGAGAGCCTCAAATTTGAAGGACCAACTCATGCACAGTCACCTAAAGGAAGAAGGAATAGACAATATTTCAATTAGAGAGAAATACCGAGGGTCATCACCCTGTGGAGATTGCTCCTTTTGTAAATATATCCCTCGGATTAAAAAATTCATAAATCCAGCTGACAAAAAAAGAATATGACATCAGACAACTGATTACATGCAAAACGCAAGGAGTTGTGTATATAGCATCATGCCCCAGATTATACGTGGGGAAAACCACCCAGGAACTGAGACGCCGGATATCGGGCCATTTGATATCGGGCCATAGTATTTCTGTAGTTATTAGTTTCATTATAGCACCATCTAGCGGTCTTAAAAATGTATTGCACCTTGTTGTTCTGTTAATAAAGATTATTGTATTGTGGAAGGTGCAAGACATTGTGGGAGTGTAATGCATTCTATGAGAGAGAAGCCCAGTCTCCAGTCATCTAGGACACACCAGCAGAGTTGTCCTACTGCATATCTTCTTAAATTCCACCATCCTTTTGCAAGCATATCTGGTGAGACACCTACCTTTGTTTCAGGGACAGTATGTTATGCAGAGCTGGTCAGTTAGGTGTATTGTTACTCAGGGAAGAGGTTCCAACTGTTAGATGCTAGCTATGCAATCCTATGTATAGGCAGCCATTTTGGACATGTGCCCAGTGTTAATGTTATGTTATAATACATGCTGTTCTATGCTTTCTGTTAATAAATGCTATGCCTTATACTTATACAAGTTCTTGTATTCTTATAGTTTTACCAATCGAATACTCCTGTTTTCCAATCAAACAAGTTAGACTACAGAAAACAGTCCTCTTATTTGGAAGACAGGAATGGTTTATACTGAATGTCAGACTGCACACTGTGCATGAAGAGAGAACAGTCCTGTTGCCTAAGTGCACCTGAGGAAGGTGCTTCATTTTGGCGTGTAGCTGGCACAGATCGACCACGTCCTCTCCCTGCAGCAGGAGCTCCACCAGCACCAGCAGCACCATGACCAGGGCCACGTCCCTTATTTGATGCTCTCCTCATTCTTTGAGGTCACCCACCAAACTAACAGACAGATTAACTATATTAATTTCACTGTCACGTATGCAGTGCACGTGTATCTCACACCAAAAATGAGTATATGTCACTGTAACATCCCAGAGTGGTGTTACCACTTCTGCACCTTGCTACTATCTCTATTGGTCTAATCTCATGTCATCTTATGCATTTATTTCCAGGTCCTATACACTGTGCAGTTCTAATGTTATGTAACAGTTATAAATGTCATTTACCTGGTTCACCAGCAGGTGGCAGCAAACACAGCAGATCTATAGTTAGATAGAATGGAACTCATCATTCCATTCTCCCCCCCCCCCCTTTGGTCAGAAGTGGGCCAGTCCTGCTTGCTACCAGAAGGAGGTGGGGCAGTTCTGGTTTGTGCTGGTTGAGACTCCATGTTGGAGCTGCCAGGATTCTAATCTATTCCTTGGCTGAAGAAAAGTCTGACTAAAAAGTGAAGTACAGCGTAAAGAAGAAGCCAAGTTATCTGGTCAGCTTGTCAGTACAGCAGAGTCAGATATAGCAAAGTTGAGTTTGCCTGCCATTCTAATGCTAAAGCCTGCTGCAACTAAGATAAAGCCTTAAATCTGTTTTGGAAAAATGTTTACCCAAGTAAAGCTGCCATTGAACTTCATCTCAAGGTCTGGAATCAAGTTCTTCCTTAATCCCTTAATTATTCCCTTTATTTAAAAAAAATTTGAATGTGAGGACTGGCACTCTAAATCTGAGGTCATACAGAGAGTTGTATAGATCTATAATATTTAATTAATCATGTAAAAACACAAAAATGAACTAGATGAAATAAATACAATAAAAATAAATAAAAATAAAATGTACAATCCCCCGTTAAATATTGGTTATGGGATCAAATACAATGTAATCACCTGCAAAGAAGAATATACAATGATGTACAAAAGATAGATTAAAATCAATAGAAAAATGCAAACGATGTGTTGCGTTATTTTGCTGACATATGTACCAAGTGTCAATCCACTAAAAATCTGTCTGTGCTCGCCTCCTTTTTATGTGGCCAACCTGTGGCAATATAATGTCACCATACAATATGTTCAATGTACACAGATTTGAGTGAGTTTGTCACACTGGGAGGTAGGGAGTTATTGTTATTTTTTTTAGGGCAAGTTCAATATCACCGCAGGATGTCAGCAGGAGCCAGAGCAGGATGTTCAGTGCACACTGTATACCAACTCACTCCTATTATGTTTGCAAAGTATGCGGCAGGAGCCAAGTGGAGATATTTGGTACACACTGTATCTCACCTCGATCCAGGTATGTGGGATGATCACAACAAAACTGTGTCAGCAGATTCCATTAGCTATTCACCGTATATACTTGGCAGGGATGCAGAGAAAGACATCCCCGCCTTTGTTAGTCTGGTCAATCAAACAGCACAAACAGGATACAAAGAAAAAGGGGGTCAGTCAACACATCCCAAAGCACAGGGGCACATTGCTATGGCTGAGAACAAGACTGTTAAACAAAACATGCAATGCAACAGCTCACTGCAAACCAAATAATGTACAAAATTGCATCAAATGCTATACTAATAAGTTAGAGATGCTTGGCAAATCGTTTTGTACAAAATTATTTGAGCCCGTCTGCCGCACGTCAAGGCGATCTCTAGTTAGACGGGTTCCTAACACTAAATTTTACCTGTTATGTGCCATGACGGCTATCATATAATTTAGAAAGTGCAGGTTCCACATGCATGCTGGATCCGCCTGAATTTCTGTCATTTTTGGTGCCAAAATGGCCTCCATTATATCCACGGAAAGCAGTTACCAGCATGCATGCCGGGCCCACTCCACACCACCCCTGGCGCCAAATGGTCACCAAAGACTGCAATGAGATTCCATACACTATCTCTCTCCTGGTGCCAGATGGCTTCAGTGAGTGAGGGGGAGCAGGCCAAGCTAAATACTAACACCAATCATCTGCCCCATTGGCTGATTTTGATTGGTGTTAGTATTTAGCTTGGCCTTCTCCCCCTCACTCACTGAAACCATTTGGCACCAGGAGAGAGATAGTGTGTGGACTCTCATTGCAGTCTCTGGTGACCTTTTGACGCCAGGGGTGGTGTGGAGTGGGCCCGGCGTGCATGCTGGTAACTGCTTTCCGTGGATATAATGGAGGCCATTTTGGCACCAAAAATGACAGAAATTCAGGCGGATCCAGCATGCATGTGGAACCTGCACTTTCTGAATTATATGATAGCCGTCATGGCACATAACAGGTCAAATTTAGTGTTAGGAACCTGTCTAACTAGAGATCGCCTTGATGTGCAGCAGACGGGCTCAAATAATTTTGTACAAAACGATTTGCCAAGCATCTCTAACTTATTAGTATAGCATTTGATGCAATTTTGTACTTTATTTGGTTTGCAGTGAGCTGTTGCATTGCATGTTTTGTTTAACAGCACAAACAGGAGTTGTTTTCCAATATTTCTATTACTGTATTCTTTTAGCCATTTGCAGTTATTGCGGACCAGTACTTACCTGTCCTGACGTTCGCGTGGAGCTTTACTTGTCAGTATAAGGATAGATGTTTGTCTATGGCTCTCATCCTGCATTTTGCTTTAACATTGGCATCCCACGTGTCTGTGTCGGCTCCAATAGGTGGTAGGCTCAAATGAACAGGATGTTCTTTGGTAAATATGCGGACGTACAGGATGTTTTGTATCTTTTTTCTGTGATTTGTTTAATTTGTCTTGAAGGAGTGGCACCTTCAGGTGTGAATGCACTCCTACTCTGGGGATAGCATTCATGTGCACTTTTGCCCCACCTAAAGTGGCGACCTTGATTAAGGTGGTACATGTAGGTGTGTGTGCTCCTCCTTTCATTGGTTGCTGATGCGCATAGAGGAAACTAGGAGCAACACACTATATGTGCAGGGTCTGCGCTCCTGAATATAAATGCATAACGGCATAGGTAGTTTAGCGTAGGACCTGCCTGAACTGAGACCACCTTGGCGCTCGGTAGGTGGGCACAGATGTGTTTTGATCAAAATATATTGGCTAAGAGTCTCAGATTTTATCATTAGAGTGAGGGCTTAGTCCATATGGCATGCTTGCATCTATTATTATAGTGCATTATTTTCTGTGACTTTATAAATATAGCCATGCACATCCGCATATTTACCATCATATCGTGCAGGATGTTTTGTATCTTTTCTGTGATTAGATAACTGTAAACCCTATATAGGAAACGAGCAGAACTTCAAAATGAGGAGTCTCACTTGCTTTTTGACATATTCTATACCACAGATAAATGCACACAAATACGTATAAGCACAACCCAATAGTTATTCCTACAGTATATACTCTTCATACATCAGACCCTGTACACTGTGAACAAACCAGCTCAATCAGTTTCTAATCTGTATATACTGCAACTTTCCATTACTGGATAGTGCATTAGTACATTACAAAGACCCATTTATTCTGCCTGCTCCGGAAGCAGCCACAGCCTATGGAGAGTGTCCAACCTCCACAATTAACCCTCAAGTTAAATCATATACATAATAATAACACAATAACATTTCAAACCAATCAAAAACATAGACATGAATCATTCAATCACAATCTACCTGAGATGATACCCAGACCCTGCAAGCTGGACTGATCCTGAAGTACCCCACAGCTCAGGAAAGCAGCGAGTCAATGGCTCACTTACCTAGGATTAGCGTTCCTTGGCTCGTGGGTACTGCTCCTCTGGGGTTCAGTATTGGACCAGCAGGATCAGGTATCTCGCTGGGGCCTCCAAATTGTCAGAGTAGTTCAATTTTCAGGTAGTAAGTAATTAAATCAGCCAATAGCAAAGACACAGACAATGCTTGCTGTATCTAAGGAGATCTTAAAGACCCCTCACAAATATCTTTATTAATATACCTTCTAATAATGGGAGTAAGTGAAAGTTTCAAGGCGGTTACAATATTTAAATGTAAATGTGAAACATTACATAATTACACATGATAGCATATTGGCAATATCTTGTGGTTTGAAAACTAGGTAAAATTTCAATTGTCCGATACTGGACCTGCCCATCTGGATCCATTAATAGTGGAAAAGCAACAAACATTTCCTAGAATCTCTGAGAGCATTAATATATCTGTTCACACTGCATCTTTTGTAATCTTCTTCACTGTGTTCTGAATTGAGTAAAACACTCCCCTTTCTATTAATGTCACAGCATTATTACAGATGGCTTTAATAATATGTTCTAGGCCAAGTTGTTTTGAAACAGTGGAATAGATGACAAAGTTCACAGAGGATACATATATAAAAAAATGCAGGTTAATCTATACGGTTATATGTATTATAAATCACTCATATTATATGTACTATACAAATTTACCACATTACTCTTACAATGGCTTCTCCTCTGAGTGAGTTCACTCATGTCTAGAAAGACTTGATTTCTGACTAAAAGATTTCCCACATTTTGAACATGAAAATGGCTTATCTCCTGTGTGTGTTCTTAGATGTTCTATAAGCAATGTCTTCAGACCAAAACACTTCCCACATTTAGAAAACATAAACGGCTTCTCCCCTGTGTGAATTCTTTGATGTGCAGCAAGATGTGATTTCAGACTAAAACATTTACCGCATTCTGAGCATGAAAATTGCTTCTCCACTGTGTGAACTCGCTGATGTGTAACAAGTTGTGATTTCACACTGAAACACTTCTCACATTCAGGACACATAAATGGCTCCTCCCCTGTATGACTTCTCTGATGTGTAGCAAGATATGATTTCAGAATAAAACATTTTCCACATTATAAGCATGAAAATGGCTTCTCCCCTGTGTGACTTCTAAGATGTTGTATAAGCACTGATTTCACCCAAAAATACCACATTCAGGCCATGAGGCAGATTATTCCCCGTACGTGGAAGTCAACAGAGAGTCTGCAGAGGATTACAACTGCTCTGGATGTCCTGGCACGCCTAGAGGAGTTAAGTACTGACTCAAGTTTATCTGGCCCGGTCTATACAGTAACTTGGGAGTCTTGGCTCCAGTTCCGATCCTCCCCGCGCTTCTCGGCTTGGTTGAGAGACGGCTCTCTTTCCTGAACCTTTAAGTTCTCTAGATATTATCAGCCTGGATATGGTATATCTTGTCTCCATGTATTCTCCCAGTATCCCTGTTCCTTACCTAGTGTCTCTGTCCTGTCTCCCCTTCTGTCCTTCTTCTTGTTTTCTTACTCATATTTTCGTTATATTTTTTCTTATTTATTTTTTTAGTTCTCCTTACTATAATTATATTTTCAAACATTTCATAAGTAGGATACTAATCAACATGACTAGTGTATTGTATCTTTTGATATATTACATATTACATGTGTTTTTCACAATAACCTCTTGGTAATTATTATTGCTAATCTGCTTGGATAAACCAATAAAAACTGATTGAACCATAAAATTCCACATTCAGTACATATAAATGTCTTATCTCCTGTGTGAATTCTTTGATATTCTACAAGAATTGATTTCACACCAAAACACTTCCCAAATTAAGGACACATAAATGGCTTCTCACCTGTGTGAGTTTTCTGATGTCTAACAAGACACATTTTTGTACTAAAACTCTTCCCACATTCTGAACATGAAAATTCCCCTGTGTGAATTCTAAGATGTCGTCTAAGAACTTTTTTATCACCAAAATACTTCCCACATTCTGGACATATAAATGGCTTCTCCCCTGTGTGACTTCTCTGATGTGTAACAAGATCTGATTTCTGACTAAAACACTTCCTACATTCAGGACATGGAAATGGCTTCTCCCCAGTGTGAGTTCTCTGATGCCGAATAAAATTTGGCTGACTGGTAAAACATTTCCCACATTCTAAACATGAAAATGGCTTCTCCCCTGTGTGACTTCTCTGATGTGTAACAAGATCTGATTTCTGACTAAAACACTTCCCACATTCAGGACATGGAAATGGCTTCACCCCAGTGTGAGTTCTCTGATGTCTATAAAGGTGCGATTTCATAATAAAACATTTCCCACATTCTAAGCATGAAAATGGCTTCTCCCCTGTGTGACTTCTAAGATGTTGTATAAGCAATGATTTCACACTAAAATACTTCCCACATTCAGGACACATAAATGGCTTCTCATCTATGTGAGTTTTCTGATGTGTATTAAGATGTGATTTCTGAATAAAAGACTTCCCACATTCTGAACATGAATAGGGCTTCTCCCCTGTGTGACTTCTTTGATGTTCTACAAGCCTTGATTTCACGTAAAAACACTTCCCACATTCAGGACATGGAAATGGCTTCTCACTTGTGTGAGTTTTCTGATGTCTACCAAGACACAATTTTGTACTAAAACTCTTCCCACATTCTGAACATGAAAATGGCTTCTCCCCTAAGTGGATTCTTAGATGGTCCGCAAGATATGATTTCTGACTAAAACACTTCCCACATTCAGGACATGGAAATGGCTTCTCCCCAGTGTGAGTTCTCTGATGTCTATAAAGGTGCGATTTCTGACTAAAACACTTCCCACATTCAGGACATGGAAATGGCTTTACCCCAGTGTGAGTTCTTTGATGCCGAATACAATTTGATTGAACGTTAAAACATTTCCCACATTCTGAACATGAAAATAGCTTCTCCCCTGTGTGACTTTTAAGATGTTGTATAAGAATTCTTTTATCACCAAAATACTTCCCACATTCAGGACACATAAATGGCTTCTCCCTTGTGTGAGTTCTCTGATGTGTAACAAGACATGATTTCTGACTAAAACACTTCCCACATTCAGGACATGGAAATGGCTTCTCCCCAGTGTGAGTTCTCTGATGCCGAATAAAATTTGATTGATCGGTAAAACATTTGCCACATTCTGAACATGAAAATGGCTCCTCTCCTGTGTGAGTCCTCTGATGTCCAACTAGAATTAATTTTCTGGTAAAAGATTTTCCGCATTCTGAACACGAATAAGGCTTCTCTCCTGCGTGTGTTCTCTGATGTCCAACTAGAATGCATTTCCTGGTAAAAGATTTCCCACATTCAGAGCATGAAAATGATTTGTGATGATTTCTTTTATGCAAAAAAAGATTAGATATTTTTTTTAAATGTTTCCCACTTTTCTGTTTAGTTCTTGTTTTGCCAATCAGTGATTTATTACACAAACTTTTCTTGAGACCAGTGGTGTTGGTGGATAAATCTTTACTTTCAAAGACTGCAGATACATTAGGAGTTATTGAATTAGCTTGTGTGGTATTGTTATCTTCTACTTCATGGTAGGAAGATAAATTGAGGTATCCATAGGAGGTGCTAAACCCGTCTTCACCTAGAAAATTAAACAAAATTTTCTTATTTTCCCAAAGCAAATGATTTTGTATTCATCATTTAAGATTTACTAAAACAATAGTAAGCCAGGATCAGGAAACAAAGTAAATAGGAAATTTAATAACACAGGATAATGTACAATTTAGCAAGCAAATCACACTTACTTATATATAACGTTTTCAGGAGTTCTTAGTCTGCAAAGTTCCCAGAATGTAATCCCTTGTAGCTATAGCAAAAGGTGTTTCTATCCAGACCATACAGTATAATACATCCCAATGTCAACAGACAACACAAGCTCCAACAAAGTGTATAGGATAGATATCATGAATAGAAGCAAATTCGGCATGAACATGTACACACCACCTGAGTATATGCCTCACTGTATGGCCCTAACATATGCTCTATGTCACCATATGCTTAACAAACTTTTCACACTTTGCGGAACATTATTACCAAATGAACACCAGAGGCTCACTTATCTTTACCAGTGCCAATTAAATTGTGGCTAAAAGGGTCCACTGCTAGGATTAGATAAAGCTTGTGTGACCACCTACTGCAATTTTATGGGGTCATTTCTGGACATTACCTAGACCTACTCTTATACATGCTAAATTGCAAAACACATTTCCTTATTAAAGTGACTCTCTGGTTCAAAACAAATTCACATTAACTGGGAAATGAACAGAACACTTACATGGTGCCCTCCTTTCAACTTTTTAGCTGCAGATCCATCAATTCCACCCTGCTTCTCAGACTACATGATGCATACCACACATTTGGTTGCCCAAGACACTTCCTCTTGCCCTTGGATTGGCCAGTAGTGCTCACATGAACAGTGTTGACCAAACCAAGAGCAGGGCTGGACAAATAGGAAGTGTCTTGGGCTACTAATGCAGAGTGTGCAACAGACAGTATGAGAAGGAGTGCGGCCATCTTTAATGGCAGAAGTTTCTGTGAATTAGTAAATCTTCAACTGAAAATATGCAGAGCAGGGCACCATTTAAGTGTTCTGTTCTCTCCCAGTCAATGTGAATTTTTTCTTGAAGAGGAGGGTTGCTTTGATTTCGGGATTCTCCTTTTGTTGTACAAGTATCCTATTGAACATTTATTGAAAATGGTGCACTACAATGGTAAATGCAATTGTAAATGCAATTGATATTTAAAGACCACTTTATTCTGTTATTCTGTTTGTACATGCACGCCTGGAAGTGTGGCAACTTCAGGTTTGAATGTGCCTTGATTTTGATCTATGTGTAACATTCAGGTTCCCCTGTGCGGCCTGCGTCACATAAGTCAGTGATAGGTGGGATTTACAGCCTCCTCCCTCCTCCAATTGTATGTGTGATTTCACGCTGGAGGTAACTGGGAGCTGTTTGTTGTGTGTCAGACTTTATGACCCTATCTGTAATTGCCCATACGGCATAGGTAGGTTAGCGTTAGGTCCCGTGCCACTTTGAGAGAACTTGACGGGGTGCGCGGGCTCCGGTATGTTCTTGATATAAGAATATATTGGCGAAAGTCTCATTTTAATATCAGTGTGAGTGTTTCTGTAAATTTTTGTTTTATATAGCCAATCACATCCACACATTTGGCTATTCTGTGTAGGATGTCTTTGTGGTACATGTGGTCCGTTGCAGGCATCCTACATTATATGCATTTTTGCTGGGGATTGCTGTCAGCAATGGATCACATGTGCAGGATTTGCTCCACCGGTTAGAAATGCACAACAGCATATGGGGTTTTGAGCATTTTCTGCCTTTTAAGACCACTTTATTCTGTTATTCTGCAAGTATCCTATTAAGACAAACAGCAAGTCCTTAGCACCTGTATGGACCCTTTCCTCCTATGGATATATCTGACTAGTCAGTTCTCTGTTATAACCGGCCTTTCACCACAATTACTATAATTTTACCACAGTTATTAGGACATTTATTTTTATATGCTCTTTAAGAAACCTGACCTCAACATATACATTATATCTAAAAACTGGAAATATAATAAATAATATGGAATGATCGCTGTTATAAAATCATTATCCCAAAAGAACAAAACAGGACAATCACTGAAGAGGAAAACTCAATTCCTCAATGTACGTTTCTCCAACTAAAAGAAAGGAACCTTCATCATGGAAGCCATAATAGTTTCTTTCATATAATCTGTTCAGTGCGTTGAATAAAAGGAATTTCATAAAACAATTAGGTAACTTTAAGAGACCGAATTAAAATCTGGAACTATAATGAACAATATAGAAAAATTGCTCTTAATAGATTACAAGATTATTATCCTATAGGAAGAAAATGGGATAATCATTGCAGAGGAAAACTCAACTGAACATCGTGAGCCTCTCCAACCAAAAACAGAAGGACCCTTCATCATGGACACCAAAATGCTTTCTTTCATATATTTCTGTTCTTTGAATTGGGTATGAGACATCTCACAATCCATTTATGCAATTTGAAGAGTCAGAATTTAAAAATTTGTATCTTCATAAGAATTACTGTGAACAATTCACAAAATAAAACACATTAATAGCCACACTGGATCCTAGAATTTGTCCATTCCGGTGGCTTGTAACTCAGGACATTAAAATTTGTGAAGTTCAGAAAACTTCAAAGATATGACAGATCGGAGGTGAGACATCTCTCTTTTACCGTCTATCCAAAATAAAAATATTCTTGCTAAAATCCTATATCAAACTAGAAAACTGCCTCACCCTGGCTAGTACCTACTGCACCTCCTCTCCTGGAGCGTAAGGTTAATCACCTGATACACTTAGAGAACAGGATATACCATAAAAGAGGATAAATTAAAACGTTTTCCTCTCAATGGCCTGCCTGGATTTAATATTCAGAACTGGCTGGTGAAGAACTTGCCAAATTATCTGTACTCTGCAATGGCTGATTACATTTTGGCTCCCACTGGGATGGCTGTGAGGAGAGCGTAATTTGTTTATATGACGCCTGGTGGTGAAAGCTTTTTACACTTTCTATGCAGGATTTTCTCACCTTTCATTACATGGAAGAAGTGTTCTTGAATTAGCTTTAGTATGCTTCTTAATTATTATTTTTTTGGGAAGGGGGGGGGGATGTTGTCTTATATTATGACTAGAGATGAGCGAATCGAAGCTGCCGAAGTGGAATTTGATCCGAATTTCAGGTTTTATTCGATTTGCACCGAATCCGAATTTCCTCAAGCTTCATGGTAACGAAAAACATTTTTTTTCCTAAAATGGCTGCTGCACGTGTGAGGACATGGAGCAAGCAACTCTGGGCACGCGGGATTACCCATAATGCCATGCATGCAGCCAATCAGCCCTGTGATGTCACAGCCCTATAAATATCCTCAGCCATCTTGGATTCTGCCATTTTCCAGTGTACTCAGTGCAGGGAGAGACGTCAGCAGGCGCTAGGGACAGTGCTAGGAAAGACTTCATTGTGCTTAAAAGTATTTAAAAGTTCAGGGAAATATTATTCAAGTTGTAGGGAAAGGATAGGAAGGAATAATTCCACAGCATTTATGTAGAACAGGGTTCAGTAGGGGTGTTTACAGCCTGGGTAATAGAAACAATCCTATTACACCTTGTTGCACTGACTGCGGATCCAAATTGCCATTATACAGCTCTGTAATTCCAGCAAACCGTTCTTATTTTGGTGCAAGTGCTGTTTGATACATCCATTAACAGGGTTAATTACAAGGAAATATTTCTACCTCTTATTAGCCCTTGTGTGGTGCAGTTATATGCTGTAAAGCCCTTTTTGCAGTGTATTAGTGGCACAAAAAATAAATTTGCCGCGCAGTGGTGCAATTATATGTTAAAAAGCCTTTTGTAGAGTGTATAAGCGGGAAAAAATAAGGGCCTATTTGCCGTTCAGCGGTGCAGTTACATATTCTAAGGACCTTTTTGCCGTGTATTAGTGGCACAAAAAATATATTTGCCATTCAGTGGTGCATTTATATGTTGAAAAGCCTTTTGTGCAGTGTATAAGTGGAAAAAAATAAGGGCCTATTTGCCGATCAGCGGTGCAGTTATATGTTGTAAAGCCCTTGACATGTAACAGTGGACAAATCACTGAATAAAGTGGCCAAACTGGGAGGAAAATGCTCAGAACCCAAATACTGTAGGGTATTTATAAACGGGGGAGCAAAACCTCCACATGTGATCCGCTGCAAACGGCAATCCCCAGCAAAAAAATGCATACAATGGAGGGTGCCGGCAGCGGACAACATGTGCCACAAAAAAATCCTACACAATATGGAATAATGTGTGGATTAGACAATGAGAAGAAATAAAACATTGCAAAAGGTGCACAACAATATATGCAATATATGGTAATACAAGACTAAACCCTTTACGCTAAATGTTAAAATAAGATTTTAGCCAATATATTCTGTTCAAGAACATATCGGAGCCCGCACACTCCATCAAGGTATCTCAGTTGGCGCGGGACCTACCGCTAAACCTACCTATAGTGTGTGAACACTGTCTGATAGGTGCTGAGGCTCCAACTCACAGCCACACTTCCACACACCTCCAAAGTGGGATCAAAAATACAATGGGAGAAGGGAGGAGGCTGTGAGCCCCACCTATATAGCAGGCACATGTTTCACAGGCTACTAGGTGCACCAGAATGTTGCCAAAGATAAAAAATGCCACATACTATATATATATATAAACAGTACAGACCAAAAGTTTGGACACACCTTCTCATTCAAAGAGTTTTCTTTATTTTCATGACTATGAAAATTGTAGATTCACACTGAAGGCATCAAAACTATGAATTAACACATGTGGAATTATATACATAACAAAAAAGTGTGAAACAACTGAAAATATGTCATATTCTAGGTTCTTCAAAGTAGCCCCCTTTTGCTTTGATTACTACTTTGCACACTCTTGGCATTCTCTTGATGAGCTTCAAGAGGTAGTCACCTGAAATGGTTTTCACTTCACAGGTGTGCCCTGTCAGGTTTAATAAGTGGGATTTCTTGCCTTATAAATGGGGTTGGGACCATCAGTTGCGTTGTGGAGAAGTCAGGTGGATACACAGCTGATAGTCCTACTGATTAGACTGTTAGAATTTGTATTATGGCAAGAAAAAAGCAGCTAAGTAAAGAAAAACGAGTGGCCATCATTACTTTAAGAAATGAAGGTCAGTCAGTCCGAAAAATTGGGAAAACTTTGAAAGTGTCCCCAAGTGCAGTCACAAAAACCATCAAGCACTACAAAGAAACTGGCTCACATGCGGACCGCCCCAGGAAAGGAAGACCAAGAGTCACCTCTGCTGCGGAGGATAAGTTCATCCGAGTCACCAGCCTCAGAAATCGCAGGTTAACAGCAGCTCAGATTAGAGACCAGGTCAATGCCACACAGAGTTCTAGCAGCAGACACATCTCTAGAACAACTGTTAAGAGGAGACTGTGTGAACCAGGCCTTCATGGTAGAATATCTGCTAGGAAACCACTGCTAAGGACAGGCAACAAGCAGAAGAGACTTGTTTGAGCTAAAGAACACAAGGAATGGACATTAGACCAGTGGAAATCTGTGCTTTGGTCTGATGAGTCCAAATTTGAGATCTTGGTTCCAACCACCTTGTCTTTGTGCGACGCAGAAAAGGTGAACGGATGGACTCTACATGCCTGGTTCCCACCGTGAAGCATGGAGGAGGAGGTGTGATGGTGTGGGGGTGCTTTGCTGGTGACACTGTTGGGGATTTATTCAAAATTGAAGGCATACTGAACCAGCATTGCTACCACAGCATCTTGCAGCGGCATGCTATTCCATCCGGTTTGCAGTTTAGTTGGACCATCATTTATTTTTCAACAGGACAATGACCCCAAACACACCTCCAGGCTGTGTAAGGGCTATTAGACCATGAAGGAGAGTGATGGGGTGCTGCGCCAGATGACCTGGCCTCCACAGTCACCGGACCTGAACCCAATCGAGATGGTTTGAGGTGAGCTGGACCGCAGAGTGAAGGCAAAAGGGCCAACAAGTGCTAAGCATCTCTGGGAACTCCTTCAAGACTGTTGGAAGACCATTTCAGGTGACTACCTCCTGAAGCTCATCAAGAGAATGCCAAGAGTGTGCAAAGCATTAATCAAAGCAAAAGGTGACTACTTTGAAGAACCTAGAATATGACATATTTACAGTTGTTTCACACTTGTTTGTTATGTATATAATTCCACATGTGTTAATTCATAGTTTTGATGCCTCCAGTGTGAATCTACAATTTTCATAGTCATGAAAATAAAGAAAACTGTGTCCAAACTTTTGGTCTGTACTGTATATGGAATGTGCCATTTTTTTTTTATCTTTGGCAACATTCTGGTGCACCTGGTAGCCTGTGTCACATGTGCCTGTTATAGGTGGGGCTCACAGCCTCCTCCCTCCTCTCATTGTATTTGTGATCTCACTTTCGAGGTGTGGAAGTGTGGCTGTGAGTCGGATCATAGCACCTATTAGACAGTGTTCGCACACTATAGGTAGGTTTAGCGGTAGGTCCCGCGCCAACTTAGATGCCTTGATGGGGTGCGCGGGCTCTGATATGTTCTTGAACGGAATATATTGGCTAAAATCATATTTTAACATCTAGCGTGAGGGTTTAATCTTGTATTTTCATTTGCATATATTGTAGTGCACCTTTTGCAGCGATTTATCCATGTATCAGTGGCACAAAAAAAAAATATATTTGCCGTGCAGTTATATATTCTAGAGTCCTTTTTGCCATGTATTAGTGGCAAAAAAAAAAACATATTTGCAGTTTTTGGGGTGTTTTAATTTCCTTTTTATTTATTTATTTGATCTAACAGTATGTCAGACAGAGAAGAGCCAGGCCCTGCACAGGGGAGGGCCAGAGGCCTAAATGTTTCTGGCGCAGTAACATTTCGCAGCAGAGTAAGGGGCCATGGCAGCAGGGGTCACTTCGAGAGGCCTGAACTCCCAGTGTCACCTAGCTGTTGTGTCTTGACCAGCAACCCAGCGGTTTTTGAACTTCGTCGCAAGTGACATCAGACACCCCCAGCCAAGAGTCGATGGGTTTGTCATACACAACCCTTAGTTGGCATGGCCCAGGAGCAGGCTCTGTGCCCTCACCTGTTCTCAACCTGCCTCTGTCCTTTTCTGTTCCCTCAGCCAGAGAAATATTGTATGCTGTGGGCTCAGCCCCACTATACAGCGAGGATGAGCTACTAGAGAAAAGTCAGCAGCTAACGGCCAGTCAAGATGTGGAGGAGACATCTGCCGCTTCCTCCGCTAGGCGGGAAAGTAGTGATGAGGAGAGTGGCATGATAGCTAGTGTTGCGAGCTGTCAGGCTCCTGACCCAGAGACCGTTGAGGAGGACATCAGTGATGTCCAGACAGTACTCAATGATGCTAAAGCCAATCGCACTTGGGAGCCGGGTGAAGATGGGGTTTCATCAGAAGAGGATGGCAGCTTGCGCGTGTGAGGCAGCGGCTGAGCCAGCAAGGTGGTAGCCTGGCCAGGAGTCAGCAGGGTGGCAGCAGCAGTGTAAGGTCGGGAGCCAAACATGCCTGGGTTAGACCACCCACTTCGCAGCAGCCTACCTGCCCAGGAGGTAGTGCTGCAGGGGTTCACAGAGGCAGCGGTGATAGCAGTTAGTCAGTGCCGAGTGTTGGGGGTAAAATCAGTCAGCGGTGTTGGCACCACGGCCCTGCGACAACATATGAAGCGTCACCATAAAGTGGCCTGGGTGAACCTTGGCTCCGATGTGGTGGTCCAGCCTGCCGCAGCAAATACTGCATCACACAGTGGCACGCACTGGTTTCAGGCAGTCAAGGCTCCACCACCTCAGCCGAAGGGAGCGGTCTGTCCTTCCCATCATCTGCTGGTCCTGATGCTGCTGCTCCTTCTCCTCATAGTCAGTCATTCCGGCAGCAATCGATCACTGAAGTGATTGCCAAGAGAAAATAGTATGTGCGCACTCATCCAACGACGCAGAAGCTGAACATGCTCCTGTCCAAGTTTCTGGTGCTGCAGTCCCTCCCTTTCCAAGCGGTGGACTCTGCACCTTTCAGAGAACTGATGGCTGGTGCTGAGCTGAGGTGTACCAAAAAGGCAGTACCAGCCCTTTACACGTATGTAGAACAGAAGGTGGGCCAGTCCTTGAGCTTGTCGGTGTCTGCCAAAGTGCGCGAAGCTGTAACTACGGTCAGGGACAATACATGTCCTTTACGGCCCACTGGGTAAATGTGGTTCCTGCACAGCCACACCAGCAACTTGGCCAGGTGACGCTGCCTCTGCCACCACGTTCTCACGCCGTTGGTCCTGCGACAATGTCCGCCTCTGCCTCCTCTTCTCCAGTGTCCTCAGCCTCCACTGCAGGGCCAATTCACAGTGCCCCTCCAGCATACAGTACCACATGTGTCACACTGTTCTGCATCTCGTTTGCCTGGGCGAACAGAGTCGCACAGGGGAGAAATTGCTCTATGTCCTTCATCAAGAAATCAAATCCTGGCTTTCTCTGCGACATCTCAAAATGGGAACCATGGTGACCGACATCGGGAAGAACATGGTGTCAGCCCTGCATGGCACACGTGTTCAATCTGGTTATCAAGCGGTTCCTGTATCTGCAAGACATCCTAAAAATGGCCAGGAAACTTTGCATGCACTTTAGCCACTCATACACCTCAAAGCACACCCTCCTTGAGCTGCAATGGCAGAACGGCATCACCCAACATAGGCTGATATGTGACGTTTTCACCCGTTGGAATTCCACCCTTCATATGTTGGACCGACTATGCGAACAGTGAAAGGCCATTAACGATTTTTTGATGACACAAGCGGACAGGAGTACTCCCCTGTGTAACTTCAATGTCAGCCAGTGGCAGCTCATGCATGACACCTGCCGTTTGCTCAGGCCTCTGAGGAGGCCAGGTTATTTGTCAGTCTCCAGGACTACGAGATGAATAACGCCATTCCACTGCTTCATGTCCTGGAACAGATGCTGGTAAATATGGCTGGTCAGGGGACTGGAGACGTGGCGACTAAATCTCATGACCACATGAGCCCTGTGGGGGCTGAATTGGAGGAGGAGGAGGACATTGGAGCACAAGCATTGTGTAGCAAAATGGGTGGTTTTTCTACACAGGTGACAGGAGAAGAGGAGCAGGAGCAGCCAGGGGAGCTACAGGGCAATGAGGAAGACGAGGCAGAGGACCTAGACACACCATGGAAGTATACAGTGGAGATGGAGGCAGGGAGTTCCTCCAGGTCACTTGCACAAATAACCCGATGCATGCTCACTTGCTTGCGTAGTGACAGACGAATTGTCACCATTCGGCAGAGGGATGACTTCTGGTTCTCTACCTCGCTACCGGTCCAAAATGGGGGCCTTTTTTTTCTTTTCTTTTCACACGCTGAGACGGAGGACAAAATTAACTATTATAGAGACATCCTATGTAGTCAGTTGGCCGCTGCCTATCTGAGCCATCATCCATCCTCTAGCAGGTCTGAACGTGGGGGCCCTCTGCGCTCACTTTCCTCTGCCATGGCTGCTGGGGAGTGGTGGGGTGGCAGGAGCAGTACCAGCTCCATCAGAAGCAGAATGAGTCTATGTCACAGACGTTCCGGTGGCAGGTACCAGGAGATTAGAGAGACTGGCAACACGTGGGTTAAATTGACAAGTCCCTTGTGGATTTTATTGTGTCTGTGTTTTAGTGAATGCCACACCTCTTGCTTCAGGTATTGCTTGTTGGTAATTTACCTTCCCCATAAGTAGCCGCTTCTCACTTTTGGAGGTGCGGTTTATAGATTTTCTTCCTGTCTTCCTTCTAGCTGGTCGGTTGTACTCTGTGGTGCTTCTGGAGTTGCCAGTTTTCTACTTTAAGCTAAGTCTTGTCTTTTCTTATTGTCCTGTGTTTGTTATATTCCCTGTTGTTTGTATCTGGGCCTGAGACAGAGGCTTCCATTCGGCCATCTGGGGAGGAATGGGTTGTCTCTGGTCCAAACCTAATTCCAGGGCATTATAAGGAGATAAGGTCCTAGGTATACTGCATATGAATATTCCTTCCTTCAAGGTCTATTCATATTGATAGGTAGTTAGGGCCCGGATTAGGGTTGTTTAGGAGGTGACCTGTTCCTTCCCTAGTTTCCATGCCCAGTTACTGTTTTCCCCTTCCCTCCTGTGTTCAGTGTGGAGTTTCCCCCCCACACTGATCGTGACATTATAAACCGCCAAATAACCGTCATTTTGTTGTCTGTATTAGTTCAGCCATGGATGTTATTGCTGCACTGACCGGACAGCTGTAGGGGCTGTCTCTGGAGGTAGCTGACCTCCGCTCAACCGTCACAGATGCAGAGACCACTGTTGGCTGATCCTAGTAGTGGTTACCTGATCTCTCCTGAACCTACAGTTGCTCTCCCGAATAGATTCTCAAGGGGGGTGATAATTTAATTCGGTTCAGTGAAGCGTGGCAAATGGTACTTTAAGCTGTGTCCACAATCATCTGGGGACGAGAGCCAGAGAGTGAGTGTGACCTGGATTTGGGGTATAGAGCTGAGGACATAGGCTGCTAGATCGCCGCTAGCAAATCCGCAATATCCAGTCCCCATAGCTCTCTGTGCTTTCATTGTGTCATAAAAATAATTTTATAGATATGCAAATTAACCTTAGATGAGTCCTGTCTCCTCCATGCTTCAGAGATGAGTCCAGCGTTCTCTTACCAGCCACGCCCACTGTTAAGGAGCCCAGCACCGCCCCGCATCCTCCGAATCTCCTCCTTGCTCCCCGACGTCACAAAGCTAGAGAGATGTAATCTCGCGATGCGCGAGCTAGTGCATGCGCAGTTCGATCCCTGAGGCTGATGCCAGCACAGGGAAGGAACACTATGCCGACACTGCTCATGCGCAAGCTCGCGAATCGCGAGATTACTGCGCTCTAGCTTTGTGACGTCGGGGAGCAAGGAGGAGATTCGTAGGATGCAGGGTGGCTGGGCTCCGGAAATATTAGTAATAGCTCCTTGGGCTTCTTACTTGCCTCATTTACATATCTATAAAATCGTTGTTTTTTACACAATAAAAGCACAGAGAGCTATGGGGACTGGATACTGTGCTAGCGGCGATCTAGGAACCCATGTCCTGAGCTCTATACACAAAAAACAGGTGACAGGTTCCCTTTAAAGGGCTTTTTCTCTGCTGACCGGACCACAGTCTCAGATGCATTTTTCGGAGCTTTAGATCTCATCTATGATGACCTGGACCGAACCTCCCTGGCTGAGACTAAATTACGCGGCCTGCGTCAGCTAGAGAGCGTTCGGCGGAGATCTACTGTTCTGAATTCAGGGTGTGGGCTACGGATACTGAGTGGAACGATCCAGCTCTCCATAGCGAGTTTTGTCAGGAATTATCTGGGAGGCTGAAGGACGCTTTAGCCTTTCATGAGAATCCTGAGTCTTTCGAAGCTGCTGTGCCTTTGGCTGTACGTATTGATAGACGCCTGAGAGATAGATCTAAGGGCCCACTCTCTCAGGACGTTCTATTACATAACGTACCATAAATGACTCTTTGGGTGTAGAGACTCCTGAGCTCATACCTGGGGAGGAACCTATGCAATTAGGGGGAGCTGCTTGCAAAAGTCTGCTGCGGTCAA
Organism: Bufo gargarizans; assembly: GCF_014858855.1. Lineage (NCBI taxonomy): Eukaryota > Metazoa > Chordata > Amphibia > Anura > Bufonidae > Bufo > Bufo gargarizans. The sequence goes on along the minus strand of NC_058083.1, from coordinate 533,019,980 downwards.
AGGGGACATTTTATCAATATATGTCCAAGCATTCAGTGGCAAAAGAGAAACAAAAAGGGACGTCTAAATCCTATCTGACTATCGGAGGTGTGAGTGGGGAGTCAGAGAATGTGCATTTGTCCTTTGCTGGTAGTACCTGATTTCTCCTGACTGCCGAGGTGGTGCTAGAGTAAAAAACTGTGGGAATTGAAGTATTTATCGACAGCGGGGTCGGGGTGAACCTGATTGATGCTCAGTTTGTCTGCGTTCCTTAAAAAAATACATTCCTGTATTTGCTATTGATTCATCAGAAATAAGAGTGGGTGACTTTCATCAAGAAGTTATCTCGTGTTTTGTCTTGGAAGGTCTCCCTGCACCTATGGTTGTGGGTTTACTGTGGCTTACCAAGCATAATCCAACTATCGATTGGCAAGTGGCAAGCTAGGCAGATTCTCGATTGGGGGGAGACTATTGCATTGATAATTGTTCCAATACATCCTTTTCTGTGGTTAGTACTAAGGCTGTACCCTCTTTTATATCTGAGTATGCCGATGTGTTTTCTGAGAGTGGATGTCAGGATTTACCTCTCCATTGGGAATATGATTGCCCTGTAAATCCTTTTCCCGGGGCTAAATTGCCTAATCTGTATAATCTTTCTGAACCTGAAAGGCAGGCCATGAGAGAATATATTGCCGAGAGTTTGAAGAAAGGGCACATAAGACCTTCCAAGTCTCCAGTGGCTGGAGGGTTCTTTTTTGTAAAAAAAAAGGATGGAGGTGTTCGGCCATGTCTGGATTTTCGTGAACTCTATTATAATTATAATCTGAAATAATTATATCTATGCGGCGCAGGACAACACTGTCCAAGTCGGACCAGTGTGAACAGTTGGTCGGTTGGATTGCTGAAGATAATGCTTCCAGTCGTTTAAGCACCACCCTCTCTTCCACCAAGTCCAATCTCTGTAGCTAAGAGTCTGGTCAACCGAATCCTCTCTCTGATCATCCTTCCTCCCACCATGGAGAGGCTTGCCAAACGAGTGATCCCACACTCGGATATTCCGAGGAGCTCTTTCCAGCGCCACTATTACATTTCGCCCTCACACCCAGCACGCTTGAAGAGGGACCTGAGATATTGTGCCCTGATTCCCAACCTCTTGAGTCTTCACAGTCTCAAGAAGATGACGGTGGTGAACGGCAATCATTCATTTACGAGATGGATGATGATGAGACACAGTTACCAATCACTGAGGTTGTGGTTAGGTCAAGTCAGGAGGATACTATTGCTTTTCTTTTCATAGTGTCTGATGAAGGCTAATGTAGCCCAAAACGCGTTAACACGTTATTGCCGCATTTCACTGTATCACAAAATAAATCGCAATTTAAGGAATCTTCTCTACTGCTGTGATTTCTATTATAATACGACTTGGGTGGGAAACCTATACACAGCAGACACCCGGTGTGAACAAATTTGTTCTATATATGATGTATAGTGATGTCATATGGCCTAGGAAGAGGCAACGGCGCTCATGGATTGTCTAACCCACTGCTGATCTGATATTGATGACCAATCCTGTGGATAGGTCATGAATATTGATTACCGGATAACCCCTTTAAATTAATGAAACCCTGTTCTCCTACTGATGGAAAATTGACTACAAGAATAAGCAGTATGTTCTGTAATCCCTGACCAGTGAGAGGACGGCTTTGCTTCAGTATTTCCATAATGAAGTGTGAATGACGTCAAATGGGGATGTCTCTTTGTTCTCCCCCCTCTATGCATCAATCAGCTTTGATAACAGCAGATAGAGGATTGTTCAAGCTTTATTCAAACAATAGCAGGACGAGAAATATATTGTAAAGAGGACATGTAAGAAAACAGGATTATGTACAATTTCAGTATTTCACGTACTTGAAAGATCAAAAAGATCAAAGAAAATATCATGGTTTTAAAGGTCCCAGAATATAAATCACATTCTCTAGATAACAACAGGTGTTTCTATTCAGACCACACAGTATAATATTTCCTAATGAACAGGTCACAGAGCAGGCCCACCACAGTCTCCTCTGAATGTCAATCTGCCATCAACAGGTTGCCAAGTGGCTGCTGAACTGCTCATAACAAGATGGGGCAGCAGCTCAGGCAAGACCAAATAAGAAAAAAAAAATCTAGAAAATATGAAAGTATGAGTATCTGGTTTTAGTTAGTACAAAATACATGTAATATAATTACCATTAGGGGTAACGGGGATGCAAAGTGCTCATGAATTATTATCTCCCAAGCATCATTAATAGGGATGAGAGAATCGACTTCGGATGGAAGTGCTCCGTACAGTATTAGAATGTATTGGCTCCCGAAACAATTTCCCGGACTCCCAAGGTACCACTTGGAACCGAACCCGAGTTCGGGAAATGGGTTTTTAACAGTAAAAATTAATCTATGAAGTTATTACGCAAAGTCACGCGAGACTTCGCGAAGTAATAACTTTGGCTCATCTGAGCCAATACATTCTAATACAGCACATAGAGCTCGCTTTGTACAGTATTGGACTGAAGTTTTATGCAAATCGACTTCGGATGTTTCATCCGAAGTCGATTTGCTAATTCCTAATCATGAACATCGCACTCAGCTCATTAGCTATTTCTCTTCTTGTTTGGTCAGCTGCAGGTCGGATCCTACTAAATCTAGTAGCAGTAATTAATGACGATGAGGAGAACATTTCTCTGGACTTCAGGTCCTTTAACACGGACCCATGTTTCAGGCAATTATTGGGAATAAAGAAGCATTCCCAATAATTACCTGATCATTAGCAGAGATGAAGCTGCATTTACATGCAGATGCATTGGGACAGGTGATCTCTACTTCGATAGCTTGTCTACAGAGAATCACGGTTTCTGGGCAGCAGATCTCAGCTTATACACAACCTGCTGTCAAGAAATGTTACGTTATGGTGACGACCAACAGACGTCATCACCCGAGGGGCAAATATTGTTCCATTCATCGGGTATCTTTACACGACCAATTATGGTGAACAAGCGTTTCTACAAACTCTCATTCTGATAAAATTAGCCCTATGATCAGTCTGTATCAAAAATGTCCATTATTCAAGATTTCTGAAAGACTCTTACCTTTCACTGACATTGATACGGGTTTTTCGAAGCTGATAATTGTTCCTCCAGAACTGTCCTGTAAGATGAAAGACATAAATAAGAAAACAGAACACAAGTTTATCTTATATCCAGGGGAAGGTCAAAAACCCCTAGAAGACCAGAACCAATCTGCTCTAAAAGGAGAAGGATCTCCTCAAGTGGTGATCAGAGAGGATCAACATTCAGTCCAGTATTGTACACATCATATAAGGCATCAAATGACCTGATCCTATCCTGGAGTAGACGCTGTGCTCATCACCTCCAGTTAGATTATTAGATTAGATTATTGTCGTAGTTTTGACAGAAAAAGTCTTTTATTGCAGCTGGAAATGTAACCTTATTTCCTACTAAAAGGGTTTATGCCATGATTGATGTAAAAAATTAAAATAAGACATCATATAGTATAGGGTTGTTGCGGGTATCGAAATTTCGATACCCAATCGATACTTTTGTCCCGGTATCGATACGATACCGGGATTTCAGTTTTTTCGATACTGGGCTGCGCTTCTGCGCAGCCTAGTATCTCTGAACATGAGCGCGCTGCTATCGGCGCGCTCATGTTCTCTCAGCAGCACAGGGAGAAGGAAGCTGTCCTCCCTCCCCCTGTGCTGCTGCCGCTGCTGCCACCAATGAGAAGAGAGGGGGGGGGAGGAGGGGCGGGCGCACTGCGCCACCAATGAGGAGAGAGGGGCAGAGGAGGGGCGGGCGCACTGCGCTACCAAATAGGACTATTCCCATTTCCCACAGAGCGGCGCCCAGCGATGTCCCAGCACTCACCATTAGTCCTGGGCGCCGCTCCGTTCGCCCGCAGTGCCCCATTACTGTCTCCTCTCCTGCCCCACATGCTGCTGATTACTATCGGAGCGATGGGAGGAGACATCAGCTTCACTAGTGGGCGTTCCTTCTCCCTGCACTGCGATTGGACAGCGCTACAGCCAGGGAGAAGGAACGCCCACTAGTGAAGCTGATGTCTCCTCCCATCGCTCCGATAGTAATCGGCAGCATGTGGAGCAGGAGACAGTAATGGAGCACTGCAGGCGAACGGAGCGGCGCCCAGGACTAATGGTGAGTGCTGGGACATCGCTGGGCGCCGCTCTGTGTGGCCTGATAGTGAAAGTCAGTCTTTAACACAATACAGGAGGCGGGTGCCGGCAGCAGAATCGCATTGCCGGCACCCTGCCGCTGACAGGGAGCTGCGATCAGAGGCAGTTAACCCCTCAGGTGCGGCACCTAAGGGGTTAACTGCTGATCTGCCAGTACCCACCTCCTGTATAAAGGGGTAATTTATCATTGGTGGTTCAGTGTGCCCCTCAACCCCCCATCCCATTAAAATCATTGGTGGCACAGTGCGCCGGCCCCTCTCAACCCCCCAGTATTAAAATCATTGGTGGCAGTGGCCACAGGGACCTCTCCCCTCCCCCTCATTGGTGGTGCAGTGGCAGCTTCTGATCGGAGCCCCAGCTGTGTAAGCCTGGGGCTCCGATCAGTTACCATGGCAGCCAGGGACGCTACAGAAGCCCTGGTTGCCATGGTAACATCCCTGATGCTGTGTGCACAAGGCACAGAGCAGCAGGGACAGTGTGAAGTCCTATTCACCCTGATAGAGCTGAATAGGACAAGGGATGAAAGATCCCAGGTTCTCGCCCCTAAGGCTACTTTCACACTTGCGTTCAGAGCGGATCCGTCTGCATTATATTGTAAAAAAAATTCTAACTGTGAAAGTAGCCTGAACGGATCCGTCCAGACTTTTACATTGAAAGTCAATGGGGGACGGATCCGTTTGAAGATTGAGCCATATTGTGTCATCTTCAAACGGATCCGTCCCCATTGACTTCCATTGTAAGCATTGTAAGTCTGGACGGATCCGTTTGCCTCCGCACGGCCAGGTGTCCGCCTGCTGAGCGGAGCGGAGGCTGAACGCTGCCAGACTGATGCATTCTGAGCGGATCCGCGTCCACTCAGAATGCATTAGTGCTGGACGGATCCGTTCGGGGCCGCTTGTGAGAGCCTTCAAACGGAGCTCACAAGCGGATACCAGAACGCAAGTGTGAAAGTAGCCTAAGGGGGGAAATAGTTATTAAATAAAAAGTGTAAAAAAAACCCCCACCAAAATATGAAGTATAAATGACCCCTTTTTCCCAATTTCACATATATAAAATATATAAATAATAAACATATTACATATCGCCACGTCAGAAAAGTCCAAACTATTAAAATATAAAAAAAAATCTAGGTGGTGAAAGCCGGAACAGAAAAAAATTAATAGAAAATGTGCGATTCGCCATTTTTAAAAATGCGGAATGCACGTGGCTTTTTTGGTTTATTTTTTTTCGCGTGGTATCGAATGGTATCGAGTATCGCAATACTTTTTCATGGTATCGAAACCGAATCAAAAATTTGGTATCGCAACAACTCTACCAGCCCTGAACCTCACGTGGATCCAGAGATCTCCCCAATCATTGCTCTGCTAGATTTGTTTCAGGCATGGCAACACAGGGAACATGTCCTTTCTCAGGGGGCTTGTCCTTTCTCAGGGGGCATGTCCTTTTTGCTGTAGCTCTTTCCTGTAACTGTCCCACCTTCTAACAGAAGATACGAGGGGATGCCCAGAAGTTCCTGGCTTTGCCCCCTTCCAGTTGGAATAGAAAAATGAATTTGGTACCATGTGAAAGCTTGATACCTTGTTATGTAACTGTGCAAATATCAGATGTTTACGATTGTTCTAATTATTTTAATTTCAGGTAGAACCTGAGATGGCAGAGGCACAAGGAAGTTTCACGTCTGTGGAGTTACGGGCCGTCATGAAGTTTTTGTTTCTCCAGGGAAAGTCTGCAAAGGACATTCACACTGAGATGTCACAAACACTAGGGGAGAAGTGTCCTCAGTGTGAAGTGTCCTTTTCCTGGAGAAACAAAAACTTCATGACGGCCGGTAACTCCACAGACGTGAAACTTCCTTGTGCCTCTGCCATCTCAGGTTCTACCTGAAATTAAAA